>NW_005871174.1:2318625-2334447 GCF_000147115.1 Myotis lucifugus | reverse complement strand
AATTGAGTAAATAAATGAGAGATGAGTGAAAGATCAGAGTTAAGCTGTAGGTCTGGGTGGTGCTGTCTGGCTTTAGAGCCATGAGGGTGAAAGAGTTGGCTCAGGGAGAGTGTGAGCAATAGTGAGCAGAGACTGATTGGAACTATGGAGCATTCATGTTCAAGAACTACTTGAGAGAAGAGCTAGAGAGAGAGAAGACAGAGAACAAGGAGGAGGCAGACAGAGCATTATGAGGAGGAAGTATCCAGCCGTGTCCAAGGCCATGGAGAAGCCAGTCGGGTGAGGCTGGACAGGGGTTCTCCCAGGCCACTGAGCAGGGTCTGTGTTGGAACCAGTTCTTGCTGCTGAGCCTTGCTTTGAGGAGGTAACGCGGTGCCATGAGAACAGGGAGGGCTTTGAAATCAGATCCCACCTCTGTCCCGCAGTGCTGGTGTGAGGTTGGGCAATTCTGGACCTCCGTCACCAATCCTATCAAACACCCGTTTACATAGGATTGCGTGAGGTTTCAAGGAGCTATGGGCAGAGCACTGGCTTCAGAGCCTGGCGCTCAGGTGCTCAGTGAGCAGCAGCCTCTTTCCCGTTTCCCATTTCCCCACATCAGTGCCACCCTCCGGCCTCACTCCTGTCTCTTCCGTCCAATCTGAGACTGGGCAGGGCCACCTCGAGGTGTCTGAGCGAAGCTGGACCTTAAGTCACCCTCTCACTCCTGTGGGAATTAAAATTAGGGCGGCATGAAGGGTCAGTAAGCACTGAGGAGCATAAGGAAGAGAGATAGTGGGTGTAGGGCTCCTGTTGATGGAAGATAGGAGACATTGGCTCTTCAGGGTCCCCAGGGCTGTCCATGATCATTGACTCTAAAGAGTGAACTGAGAGAACAAACAGAGACCCAAGGGCCAGGGCCAAGGCCAACACTGCAAGACAGCGGGTCACAAGTGGCAGGCCATTTGGGAAGGCAGCACCCCGGCACAGAAATCATGGCATGAAAATGGACTTTTGCTTACCATAAAGCACATTCCAGGGGTAGGGGATTCTCCCTCGCAGGAAGCTTTGCCAGGCTGTGCTCTGTTTTCACAGGAGATTTAAGCCCCAGAGAAAATGGACTTGGAGGGATTTGAGGAATTTACTCACAAACACACACACACACACACACACACACACACACACACACACTCACTCCACACTCTGTGAGTCACCCCCATTATAATCTGGCAGCCTGTAGCTGAGGTACCCTCTCCGTACAGCAGTCCCATTGGAAGAGGCTTTCTGAGTCCTACCTCACAGAAAGGGCAGAAGCAATACAAGTTTACTCAAATTTTGTTAATAGCATTTTTATTTGCAATAACCTCTCAAATGATATCCCATAAAAATGTAAATTATTTTCTCTGCTATCTGTTACTTATGAGCAATATTATATGACAACAATAAAGGCATCTTAAAAATGATCTAATTTCACGTTTTACTCCAAAATGTGGCCAGGGATAAAGGTCCCAGCGACTGTGGCGTCTGGAAATGTAGATTTTCAATTTGCAGGTGCTGTTGGCCTCTGCAGGGCTGATTTACTTGGTCAAGCTCAAAGGGAGGGAGATTGCAGAAATTGGAATTATGAAGAGTTTTTCTCCTTTTGAAGATTTGAATTTTAAAAGATGTTATTTAAAGGTTATTGCACATATATTTTTGTTCAATAGTTGTATAAACTGGTTTAGCTCTTCGATAAAGCTTATTTATATTAAAATGATGTTATTTCATTGGTTTCACACCAATCCCTGGGAGGTCTGAAGACCGAGGAATTTCATACTCATGCCTGGAGACGGAAACAGCTAAGAGCAAGGTGGGGGTGGAAACAGAGAAACAAACATTCCAGAAAAGGACTTGAGGATGATGGAGATGGTGCCACAGGTTCTGCAAGAGAGAGCATGTGGTCCCTTCCCAGAATCCTGTGTTTCTCCCTGTATAGTGATCCAGGAACTCAACGTCCAAGGGCAGCAGGTGATATCAGCACCTCAGCTGTGCTTTGCCCTGTTGCCTCTGAGTATCTGGCAGTGATCCTTCTGCTTGTGCCTCAGAGACAGCTCAACTTGGACCGACTCTTCTGACTCTTAAGAGGGAGTCCAAAAAGGCTAGCTAGCAATCTCTCTCCATTGTTTTATCTGAAGTGTCTGGACTAGACTTTTGACTTTTAGAGTTGAACTCAAACGTTGCCTTTCCTGTAAGGTTATACCTTGTATAACCATATGAAGGAATCAGTAGGCACAGAGTTTTATCATTCCTTTTTTTTTTAAGGCAACCTAACTGATGGCTCTGACAATTGGGCTCTCGATTAAGTGTTTAACGTGAGGACCAGCAGATGGCGCCATTTGTCATTTCTTGACACCTGCGTACAAAGCATGTGGCAGGCCTGGCTCTTTGCCTCTTTAATTTTGGGTAGCATTACAAGTAACGTGTTTTTGACTGTTTGTTATGCATGAACCCGAATTCTATGAATGTGTAACATTTTCTCCTGTATTTCCCTTCTTTATAACATCACTTAAATTCCTTACTAATACTTTTTAAATGTTCTGGATTTTAATCACTTTTCTCATCACTAAAATAGCTGAAGAGATATGTTTCTTCCCCTGCTGAAGGTGAGCTAGAGGAGCCCATCTGTAAGGAAGGAAGCAGAGAATCTCACTCTTGACTCAAGCGCATGGGCCCCTCACACATCACCTCATCTTTTCAATTTAATTGAATAGCATTTTATAATTAATAAAAATATCTGTCTACTGCAGGTTTCAGAACTCCAAGGCTCGAGGAGGCTGCCATTAATAAAACAAGTTTTTTTATATCCAAGTTTAATGATGATGGTGTTTGTTTGATAGCTTGTTACTGTAAATAAAAGAGATAAAGGCAGCCCTTCACTGGAGTAGCTCGAGAGCTGTGAAATATGTAGCTAATTAAAACTATTGGTGTAAGAGGCTAATAAAGTACATGTGCCTACTAGATGTCTTATTCTAATGAATCTCGGCTAATTTGCTTTGACTGATGAATTTCGGTGTTAGTGGTAGGGGCTGAATAATTATGAAATTTATCACAAGATACAAGGACTCATTAAGGATTACTCAGGTTGAGTTAGGGGAATGTTTTCTTTGTCAAGAACACAGGCCTTGACCAACATAATTACTGCAATGCCGAAGAGTCGCCAGATTCCAATCCCAACCCAAGTGAGTGTTCAAGGCCAGGAGGGGCTCATGCTTATGGGTTGGGGGTGGGATTAGAGGTGGGGGAGACAGGAGGTCCTTAACCTCTGGGAGAAACACCTGCGTGGTACTCAGGCCTGGATGTTCAATGGAAGCCTTGAGTGTCTACAGACCTCCTCATGGATGATTCTAATGACACAGACTCCCTTCTCACCCCCTTTTTGAGATCATTTTTCTGCCCTTCATGAAGAAAAAGGGATGAGGCTAGTATTGACTTAGCAAGGACACTGCTGCGGGGAGCCCATGCAGCCTCAAATTCTTTTCTACTGTTTTTAAGTTTTAGCATCTCCCAGCTTATTAATTAATCCGATTTCATGAACTCTTGGGTGGCAGATCCCCCAAATGAGGCCATTTTTGGAGCCTATCTGTCCACTCTCATAACCCCCTGCAGGATGCTCAAGAGGTAAAACATACTGTCCCTGAAGTTCTGACCATTACAGCGTGTGCTGCTGGCAGTGCAGAGAAGGACTGCCTTCCTGCTCCTCCCCACCCAGCAACCAGAGCAGAAGGCGAGGACCCACCTGGACACCTTCCAGAGGGAACCTGGGAACAGAGGCAGCAGCACAGTTGCCCTCTTGTGGGCAGGCAGGGCCCTGGCTCACAGGATGCGTGCAATGGATGAAAGGCCACTGCGGGCTGAGCTGGCTGCAGCCTCTTCTTCTGGGACCAGGAGTAGGAGTAGGGGGGAGAGGAGGGACAGCAATGCTCCAGTGAGTGACATTGATGACACCCAGCTGGAAGCCTTGCCAAACAAATGGAGACCCTTTACCCCCCATCACCAGAGATGGCTGTTCCTAGGGCTGAAATCAAGAGGGACATGCAAGGTCTCATGGGAACTTTGTGCCCCTGACCCCAAGGCAGGTACAGTGTGAGAGGGTGTCTCTTTTTGTTCACATATAAACAAAGAACTTTAAACTCTAGGACATCAACGCAGGTATATCAATATGGATATAATGTATATGCACCTATAAGTGTATGCTTCTAAATGTGATTTAAAACGAAAACAAGTGAAAATTCAACTTGCAGGTGTTTTATGACCAAACCTTTCAAATCAATGAACTCCTTGCTTTGTTTTTCTTTCCAAAAATAACTTAAACACAAACTTTTCCAATTTGCTTTCCTTTGAAGAGAAATGCCAGACACGACATTAAGTAAAATTTCAACCTTCATGCCAAAGAGCAAAACTTATTAGATAACTTGTTGAATTGTAAAATTATTGTTTTCTAACTCAGAAAGGCATCACTTTTTCAGAAAAGAAAATATCTCTGTGATTGAGGACAAGGCTAAGAGTGATGCAGGTTTCAGTGTTTCCCCTTTTCCATCCCCTTTCCTTTTGACCCTTTTGCCTAAATAAAGTGATAATAATTAATATTAAGTGCCTACTGTGTGCCAGGCACCACACTTTGCAGTCTTATGAAGTCCTCAAAACAACTCTCAGAGATAGTAACCTCTATTATTTTCATTTTACAAAAGAAGAAACTTTTGCACACTAGCTCAGAGAGCTGAGGGGATTCACTCTGGGTCCCACCCAGCTGTGGATCAGCCTCCACCCCACATCTGTCTATCTAACGGCATGCAATGCTGTCTTCCATTGAAACCTGCTCCGTGTTACCTTGAGAATCTTCTAGGACTTCACAGTTTTTCCTCTCTTACCATGAGAGCAAAAAGGATCCATAGCTCTAGTACAAATGAATGCCAGGTCTCCAAGTTCAAATGAAGGCCAGGAGGGTTAGTATCTGTTTTGAAGGCTTTGCCCAGGTGACTGTTGATGGGAAGGCAGGAGGCTGGACAGCAGCCTGGAAACTGGGGCTGGGTGTCCACACTGGCAGGGCCACCATTCCGAGTTTGTTTTCCTTTTGTCTCCGATCCATGGCCTGTAAAAGGGGCTGGTTGAACAGTTCAAATGGCAAGGGGTGGAGCCCTTCTATTGAGAGGCTTGAAATAAAGCTCTTAATAGATCTTGCTGCCTCCCGAAACCTTGCCTCTTCCCAAGACATGGTGTATGTATAGGGTGTCCCAAAAATGTACGCACACACTTTGAATAATTATAAAGGCAGTGCTTATTAAAATACATTCTGTTTTCAAAATTGAGCTGTCAGCTGTTAACGTGGCTATACATTTTTTTGGAGGACACCCTGTACATTGCTTTGTCTTTTATGGTTCCCCGCGTTCGTTGTTTCAGACTAAAATTTGTGTTATAAGCCTCACTGTGCACCATTTCTTAGGTTTTAATTACAAAATGTGGTTTTGACCTATTAAATCATGTGTGAGGTAAATTTACCACAATAAAGCCTTATTAATCCCCTACAATTAAGAATTTATAGTTCTTTCACTGAACTGTTTATTGAATTTCCCAGGAGGACACTTGTGTAACTGATTGGGAAGAAACTTCTTAGCCTATAACCAGCACGCCAACACAGTAGACACAGACTATGGTTTAGGAAATAACTTCATCTGTGGAGTCCCACTTCCTGTTTTGTCTTGGCAAACAGTGTCTCCTGGAGGCCTGATGCAAGTCCTGTGAGATAGGCAGGCACTGTTGTCCTGTTTTACGGATGATCAAACGGAGGCACAGAAATGTGATGTAAATTGACCAAGGTCACACAGCCACAAGTGGTAGAGCCAGGATTTGAACCAGGCCATCTGGCTCCAAAATGCATGCTTGAAACCAGAGTCTACACTGCCTCATGAATAAATAAATAAATAAATAAATAAATATCACATATCGCATTTACTATGCCCCCAGCACTGTCCTATGATCATTTATATGCCAGCTCATTTATTCTCACAAAAACTCTATGAGGTTCCCTTTTTATAGGTGAGGAAACTGAGGCACAGAAAGTTAAGCAACTTACTTGAGGTTTCCTAGCTGGTATGTGGTAGAACCAAGACATAAGCCCCCACAGTGGTTTGCAGAGTGCCTGCTTTTCTCCTCAGGTGACATTGTCTCATCCCCTGCATGTCTCCCATCTCCCTGTATCACCATACGTTCCACCCTGAGAGCTTCAGCCACAGCAAACTTGCTCTCCTACCCCTCTCTAGACCACCCCCCATGCCCTTCCCAACCCCTGTGCTTCTTCTACTGCTGTTCTCTTGGCCTGTGAAGGTTTCTCAGGCTCTGGAGGCAGGCACCCTTGGTTTGGGCTCTTGCCTGTGCTTCTCATCGGCTGAGCTGCTCACACTGTCTGAGGCTCAGCTTTCTCCCTCCTCACAGAGCTGTGATGATTTTCTGGGACCATGCCATGCATGTCAGAAACTGGGTATGTATTCAATGTTCCAGGAATGACAAGGCTTTTTACACTTCTTAGTCTCAAAGCCTAGTTCAGGCCTCTTCCATCTGCAAGGTCCTTCTGTGGACAGAAGGGTCAGCTGGAACTCTGGACCCCACAGCCCTCTGTGTACTTATCTCTCCTTGGCACTAATTACTTCTTGCTTTGCGTCATGGTTCCTTCTGTGTACCTCTTCCTCCCACCAGACTTAGAGGTTCTCAGGGTCAGAGACTACGTCTTATTCATCTCTGTGTCTCAGGATGCAAGACCAGGACCTTGTGCATACAAATTCTGGAGCATTTTTTTAGTGAATTGAATTGAAAAACAATGTGGCAGAACTGTGGGCTCCATTAACTACATGCTACGTGCTCCAGTGGCTCTCTCAGGAAGGCTGGGGTCACCGGCACTGTGGTGATTTAGAAACAAAGCCACACTATCTCTGGCTTCATCTGTTCCCAATCTCTACCCTCCACTGCTCACACCACCAACAGCTTTCCTGACCGAAGGCTCCCTTCCCTGGTTGCAATGTGCCCTGAAGTCGCTAGGTTGGGCCTCTCAAGTCTTGTGAGTGATTATAGTAGCAACTCTGTTATTGACTGAGATGGTGGCAGGTGTACCAGACTTGCTTCTGTCCCAAGACTCCTTCAAATGACCTTCCCTGAGGCATAGACATTCTGACCTACAATTTTGGATTAAGAGCATTGTCTTCCAAAATGTTCTAAATGGATGTAGGAATGCTATACATGGTCCAAGGCTCTCTGTACATTATCCCAGCACCACGTGGCATGACTTGTTTGGCATCTTCATAGCAGAGAGCAAGGCCCAGAAGGATTGAGTCCTGGAAGTAGCACTTTATAACTGAGGCGTAGGAGTGGGTGGGAAGATTGTGGCAGCAAAAAGGACCAGGACATGGATAATAGGGAAGACTCTGAAGATACTAGGTGAGGCATTAGGAATGGAAGACAGAGAAGATGAGTGCTGGGGAGGGGTGTCCCTGGGAGCCCTCTGCTTCTTCATTGTGCTGGAGGAAACTCAGAGAAGGCCTACACTGGACTTTCTGGCTTATGCTTGAAGACCACCCTACAGAAGAAGAAACTTAGTCCCCACATTGCTTCCATTAAAGGGCATAGAGGGAAAGAGGAAGAACAGGGGTACCCCCTTATCCATGGGGGAGATTTTCCAAGACCCCCAAGAAGAGGCCTGGAACCATAGATAGTACCAAATATTATATATACTGTGTTTTTTCCTATACATACACACCTGTGATAAAGATTAACTTATAAATTAGGCATAATAAGAGATGAACAATAATAACAATAAATTAGAATAATTATAACAAAATATGGTAATAAAAGTTACGTAAATATGGTCTCTTTCTAAATATCTTATTGTGCTGTACACAGCCTTCTTCTTGAGATGAGTGAGATGATACGATGCCTGTGGAGAGATGAACTGGGGTGGATGATGTAAGTGAACTGGGGTGGATGATGTAGCATTAGGCTGCTATCCTAAGGCCACTTGAACAGAAACACTGCGATACCCTGACAGTCGATCTGATAATCAAGATGCCTACTCAGTGGCTAACAGGAGGGGAAGGTATTCAGCAGGAAGACACTGGACAAAGGGAGGATTCACATCCCTGGTGGGGCAGTGAGAGGTTTCATCACACTACTCAGAATGGTGCACAATTTAAACCTTATGAATTGTTTATTTCTGGAATTTTTTATTTAATGTTTTTGGACTATGGTTGACCATGGATAACTGAAATAGCATAAAGTGAAACCATGGATAAGGGGAGACTACTGTATACTCTGGTGTTTAAAGCTCTGATTTTGGAGCCACATGGACCCAGACTTCACTTCTGGCTCTGCTAAGCATTAACTTGGTGACCCTGCACAGGTATTACCTCCTCTGTAGCTCACCCTCTTTGTCTATAAAACGGAGAACTAAATAAGAACGCCCATGATGTTCCCAGGAGGATTGAAGGAGATCCTGGATGGGAAGCACTCAACAACAGACAGCCAGTCTTATTACGGGGGGCAGCCCCAGCTACTCCCAACATCCATGCCTGGGTTCCCTAGTGGAAAGTCCTGGGCAGTCAGAGGGGCGGCGATCAGGAGCAGGCCGGCGAGGACTGGCCTGCAGGAGTCTCCAGTGTCAGTCCTGGAAGGGTCCGATCTGATTTGGCCCTGCCTTTAAAGAGGAAGAAATAGACCTAAGGCGATCATCTGGCTTGGCCTAGCCCAGTGGTCAGCAAACCATGGCTCGCGAGCCACATGCGGCTCTTTGGCCCCTTCAGTGTGGCTCTTCCACAAAATACTACATGCGGGCGAGCACATACAGTGCAAAGTTGACTTAAAAACTTTAAGTAAAGTTTATTAAGTTAATTTTAGGGAACGTTGTGGAGTGAAAGAAGATGTAGTGTGGAGGATTGAGAAAGGTATGTTGAGATGGTTTGGACATATAGAGAGGATGAACGAAAGGAGATAGACGAAACAAGTATACAAGACGAGTGTGGATGGGAGAGTTGGAAGGGGTCGACCTCAGCGAACGTACCTCAATCAGATTGAGGACGTTTTTAGCAAAGGCCAGCTTAGGAGTGCCCTAATTAAGTTAATAACAATGTACCTACCTATATAGTTTAAGTTTAAAAAATGTGGCTCTCAAAAGAAATTTCAATCGTTGTACTGTTGATATTTGGCTCTGTTGACTAATGAGTTTGCCAACCACTGGCCTAGCCACATAGCTCTACCTCAGAGCTGAGGAAGCACCAGGACTGAGCTTATAGACGGCGCCCTCATGGCATATGGCCAGCGCCCTGCAAGCCGGAGGCACAGGGAGCAGCAGGTTTTGAGAGGAAGGGTTGGGCCAGCCCATCACACTCAGCATGTTCAGAACAAAGGCTGACAAACCCAAGCTCCACAGAGGGAGGAGGAGGCTCCTGGGTCACAGATTGCTTCCAGGTTGCCTCTCTTGGGAAAGGACAAGTCCTAGGTACTTAGTGAATGTAGCCCTTTGATTCCTTTCTGACCCTCATCTCCTTCTGTTGGTGTTTCCCTAATTTTTTTCTCAGGCTGGGGCTTAGCTCTGCCTCCCTTCCCCCACACTCCTCTGCCCTCCCCGGTTCCTATCCCGGATAGGCAGTGATTGAAATTATTGATTCCGGCTGCTCGTCCTCCCACCGTGATGCCTCTTGGCTGGATCACGGATTCTGGGGCAGAGCCCCAGCACGGTCCCCCGGTCTCCGCTGTGCGGCGCCGAGGGCAATTGGAACTGCAGAACCTCCTGGGGAGGCATCAATGAGGCCCTGGGCCTGGGCTGGTAATGAACTCGGCTTCTCAATCCAGCTGCTGTTCCTGAATCCAGGGAAATGGGGACACGGCGAGCTTCGAGGGCAGGGCTAATCCATTGCAACAAGGCCGACCTGGCTCTCAAGCTCCAAGTCCGAAGTTCTTTCAAAGGTGAATCATGAATGAACATGAGCAATCTCTTCAGGAGTACTTTCTCCTATAGGACAGAGTAATTTGGAATCCCACGAATGAAGACATTGCTGTTTCTTAAGTGATAATAGAAGCATCATCTTGGGGGCAGTTTTGACCGGCCTTATTGTCGATACCTTCCAATTTTCCTAGATCTCTTCAGTTCTCATTTATTTTCCCGGGGTTCTGTGTAGCTGAAGTAATGTGCATGAATATTGCGTAACATTCTGTGGACGGATACAATATTGTAGAAATAATTTAATTGACGACCTGTAATGAAAAGAGCGCTGGGTAAGTCGCTTGGATTGCAAATTCGCTCTATATTTTTACATTGCCAGGGATAGTGCTGTTGACGTGAATAGGCCAGTATTGATTTCATTTAAAATTTTCCACATCTGAATGATGTGAGCAGTGATCTGTGGGAAGATACTGCCGAGTTGTCGGCGTATCCCCGGCTAACAAAATACCATTTTAAAAAGGACCTTTTCTATTAGCATTCACAAAGAGAGGAGAGAATGAAAAGGGTTATGAGAATGTTAAAATTTTCACTGACCAAAGAAATATGAAGTCACCGTCTTCATTTTGCTCTTAATTAATTGAGGTATTGGAGCTTATATAATTCTCTGTTAAATACCTGAAAGCAAGTAGGCAGAGACCTGGAGGCATTGTATAGAATACTTTGTTTTCTGAAGGGAGTGACTTCCATGACCCCATGAGAAAGTCGCCGACCGCACGCAGACTCCCCTAGAAATGGATTTCAAGCGCGGCAGCGACTCCTTAATGCCGCCCTCTTAATGAGTTCCAATCCAGTGGTTCTAAGTTACCATCATTTAACAACAGGAGCACATTCTCGTGGTGCCCGCGTCTACCAGCTGGAGAACAAAAGGTTTGGGGGGAGACAGACGTTGGGCCGGGCCCTGAGTGGCATTTTCAATAGCAGCTCTAAGGTAGGCAAACTGGGGGCTCTGGCTGGGTCCCATTTCTGGGAGAGAGGGTTTGAGAGGCTCTGTCCGCTCACCTTGGAGAGGTTCCAGTGCCCATGTGGGCACTACTGTCAGGCGGCAGCTCCTGCCTCCGCCTCCTTGTTGGTCTGAAAGGTAACACGGACAGGCAGAGGCACCTGCAGGTGAGCGGCCAGCGAAGTCTCCCAGCAGCTTTGGCCTTCCCGCCTTCCCAATGACCGGATACCCTCTGCTCTGGTGCGACAAGGATATGTGAAGGGGAAACACAGGGAGAGAGCTTTCCAGACTCGTTGGCACTGGGTTGGGTAGAAGAGCCTGTGAATGAAGTGTCACCCTGGCTGAGGAAGCTTCCAGAAAACCCGCCATCACTGGCTCCTTCGGGTTGCCGGGCACCCTCGCCTGCCCAGCCCAGCGGAGTGGGCCCGTCCACCAGGGAGAAGAGGCCTAGGATGGAGGAAGCTGCCCAGGGCACACTGGGAAGTGGAGGAAGAGCCCACAGGGGGATGGGGGGGCGGTGATAAGTGAATAAACGAATGCTCCTGGCTTCAGTTCTGGCAGTAACACGGGGAGCGGCCAGCAGAGACGAGGCTGGGGAGGAAGGCACGGCATGGGTTCTGCTCCTCGCCCCAAAGACAATGGGAAGGCAAGAAATGTTTCAAATCAACAGAGACACATTGTTCTCAAATACACCCAGATGTGTCCACTAAAAGCGGTGCCAATACTTTTATTGACATTTTTAGTACTTAATCTAGATTGTAAAACTATATATCATTTCCGTGGAACTCAATAAAGCTATTTTCATTTTGAGTAGGAAAAAAAAATTCTGTAAACTTTTTTTTTTTTTAACGGAATTGGTCTCTCGTCGGTGACAAAGACTTTCAAAGAGACCTTCCTCATGCTGACAGGCCCTGGCCGGGCCGAGGCTGGGCCAAGGGTCCTTCTTCTAGGACTTCTCCCTGTCCCATCTGAGTCACACGGTGGGTGACGAAAGCAAAAATTCCACCACAAATGCCTCCGTAGGAAGCCTTCCACTGAAGTTCCACCAAAAATTCACACTTTGGAATGAGGCCACCCCACGGAACCAGGGCCTGCCACAGGTGACTCCTTCAGCAATCTAGGAGCCGGCCAGATGTTCCCATTGTCAGAGTCAAAGTTCTGGGCGGCCCACTACCTCTGGGTAACCCCCGGAAGTGCCAGTACGTTCTTGTTTAAAGTTGAGGGGAGTGGGGTGGTGATGTATGATCTTATATTCAGGGAGCCAAGAATTCTCCCTGGTTGGATACTCGGCCTCACTCTCAGGAGAGATAGAGAATGAGAAAGAAGCGGAAATGAAACGGGAACTTATACTTTATTATAAGCCAGCACTGTGGCCTCTCACCCTAGTTCAGGGAATCTGGAATGTGGAGCTGGACCACACGAAAACCTGCCCCTCCCATCTGTCTAGATCCAAGTAGCCTCAGACTGCAGCTGGGTCGCAGGCTTGCTCTCTTCTTCCTCGGCCCCCAGGTTGCTGTTTGGGAGCTCACTGTTCCGGTGCTACAAAGGTTGAGCCACTGCACAGTGGGCAATAATGAGAAGCAAAGCAAGTTGTCCTCAGTGCACAGCAGGGAGTTGGCTCATCTTGTCCTGGGTATTAGCTCTGGGCCTGGAAGCCCCAGGGGAAGCAGAGACAGCAGCTAAGGAGAGGGAGGAGAGTAGGAGGGAGACAGGGGGTTGCCACACATGTATGCCACACCTTGCCACCATGCTGGAGAGTGCAAAGTCTTACCCAAATGCCTGATTTTTTTAACCCCTTGAACCCAGAAGAATAAGACAAGTACCTATATCTGACTATTCAACTTCGTACTCCTATCCTGAGACAATCCACAATTTTCATCCCTTTAGTCTAGTTTCCATATTTTGGGTGGTTCATGGGCACAGGTATTAAAGTGCTTCATTTCTTAAGAAAATTATCCCATTTAAAATTCTCCTTCAGTCTTCCTAATGAATTCAGCAGACTATCTCTATTGGTGGTATGTGTGTTTAACACCTTTTAAATAATTTAGTCACTCTTTTAATAGGGGGTGCCCTCATCCCCAGAGTCTTCAATTGACCACAATATATAGCAATAGCTTAATAACATGTTATCATTTTTATTTGTTTATAAATTCCTTTTGTTTAAGGTGACACAGATAATTTCACATGTTAATAATGATAGTAGCCAAGAGTTATATAATACTTCCCATGGGCCAGGAACTGTTTTAAGTATTTAATGTATATTAACTCATTTAATCCTAGCACCAACCCTATAAAATAGAGCTATTATTATCCCCATTTTACAGATGCAGAAACCGAGGCCCAGGAAATATAAATCACTTGCTTAAGTTCACCCAGTTAGTAAGTGGTGAAGCCAGGATTCTAATCTACATTCTGACTCAAGGAGATGTGGGGTGGGTGGGGGTTAGCCACCTGCCTTCCTGACCCCTCCACTCCAGGGCCATGTGTGAAATGTCCTGAGTATCTTACTTGCGTCGCCTCACTTAGGCAGGAGGATGAACTGTAGGCCCAGATCAGAGCTCTGATCAAATCCAGCTTGACCACCTTCCAGTCAACTGATTCTCTATCTGAGCTTCTGTCTCCTCCTCTTTAACACGGAGGCTAATAGTAACATCTACCTTGCCGGGCTGTTGGGGAGGTGAGTGCCACTTTGACAAATGACAGATGTTAGGCAGATCTTCTACACAGAAGAAATGGCATGACATCTGCAGGCAGAGGACCCCGGGTTGCATTTACTGTTGTGAGACAATGGGTAGCAATGGGCATCCCCAGTGGGAGGCTCACTTGTCCTCTCTGGGACACAGGGATAAAACAGCACTGATCTGAAAGAGATTATTCTATATGCTCTTCAAGAACTTCAGGAGAGTGAGCTTTCTCCTGGCATTGATTATATTCAGAGGTGAAACTGAATGGTGTCGATGTCGCTAATTTGGAAAATCTCCACATTTGAAAAATATTTTTCATATTTCAAATGTAATTCATGTTTTATTATAGAAAAGTGCTAAATATAGTTAATGAAAAGAAGAATCTCTCATTAACACTTTGGTCTGTATTCTTTCTCTCACACACACTATATTTTTAAAAACAAAACTAAGATCATATCAAAGATACTGTTTTAAAACTCCCCTTTCCACTGAAATTGACTCTGTTTTTTCTCACTTTGGTCCATGTCTCTTCTGAGAGGCAAACTCACATGTTTCTGGCTGGGAGACATGGAGGTTTAAAATGGCAGCGTCTAGCTTCCCTCGTTCTCAAGGTTATAAATGAAGGGTCTTATGATAGCTGTCAAGAACCATCAGTGTAACAAGATATCACTCCAAAGTCAGGGGGGGAAATCCCTTTGTCTATTTGGAGTTTGATCCCTTTGTATAGTTGGGGCCTCATCAAAGAAGAGGTTTGAGGTAGTCTTGCTTGCTTTCCACATGAAACTCGAAAAATTGTTTGATTTAAAACCCAACTTCTTCCCTGTTTTCCATTTGTCATTTCTGAAATATATTTTTTAAAGTGTTAAAAGTAATGGAATAACACACTGCCACGTAGTAATAATATTTTAGGGAGACAACAATGCATCTTGGTAGAGAAACAAAGACATGCTGCAGTCAACGGCCACAGAAAAGAGAGGTCCCTTCTGGTCTCCATCGGTCGGACCTTATCTAATTCACAGAGTTAAGTAGTTTTGAATTTTGTAATTGTTCTAACGGGGAAACAGCGGAGACATGGTGTTATTCTATGCATGTTCTGTGTTGACAACAACATGGGCCTTTAAAGATTTTTTTTATGTCTTTTATTTTGGAAGTTTTTCACATATTTGAAGTCTTGCCTGGTGGCCAAACCCTAGTGCTCTGTGGCTCCATGGAAACTCCGGCTCACCTCCTGCTCCCCGTCCCCCTCCCTCCGGCTCTAATTAATGCCGCACAATACAATCCCAGCCCAGCCACCATCGGCTGGAATCTTGTCTGCTCTCATAAGCCAAACAGAAACACACGCTTTTTCTTGCTGTTCAGTTGCCTGCATCTGCTATTTAATTTCCAAAGGAACCTCATCTGGCTGTTCTGTGTGCTCCTTTCCTCCCTTCTTGTTTATTTATTTGCTTTTCATGTTTTCCCACAGAAAACCATAGGTAACAAGCTCTGAGAACTGAGTACTGAAGATTCTAATGCAGTGATGGCGAACCTTTTGAGCTCGGCGTGTCAGCATTTTGAAAAACCCCAACTTAACTCTGGTGCCGTGTCACATAAAGAAATTTTTTGATATTTGCAACCATAGTAAAACAAAGACTTATACTTTTGATATTTATTTTATATATGTAAATGCCGTTTAACAAAGAAAAATCAACCAAAAAAATGAGTTTGCATGTCACCTCTGACAGGCGTGTCATAGGTTCGCCATCACTGTCTAATGGCAGATGCCTCAGCGCATGACACCCCAGATGTCCTTTTCCCATTGTGACATATGAGGGATGAAGACTTCAAAACGCTACACCGGCAACAGAGAGGGTCTTCCCCTTTGTTTAATCAGCGCAACAGTGGAGAACGAGGTACACGTAGCAGGCCTCATTGCTTCTAAGTGTCAGGGTTGAATTTGAAGGCTGTTGTCCCTCTTGCAGTGTGCAAAAGTCTGTGTATCATGGACTGCTGTGTGTGGCAATGGTGTCTGTTTAGAGACCAAAGCAACAAGCATCCTTACCTGTAGGTGCCTCCCCTCATGGACCACATCTGTACATACCCGTCTCTTTTCTTAATAGCATTAGAAAGAACATCATTGTGCTGGTGGCAGTGAGGCTAAAGCATGCATTCAAGTCATCCCCATCCCCATCCCCATCTCCATTCACATTCCCATCCCC
>NW_005871174.1:2307834-2318099 GCF_000147115.1 Myotis lucifugus | reverse complement strand
CAACATTTTTTTGTACTTTAGTACGAGGTTCGGTTTTTCTTCCTTCTTTCTTCATTTTTTTTTCCTTTGGTATTATTAAATACAAAGTATATGTTCTTGACAAAGTAATGGAAAGAAACTGTACTCCCGAGTTAGCAGAAGTAAGATTGCTGTTGGAAACCTTTAACTCCAAATTCTCTGACTTTCATGTGAATGGAATTTCGACTCTAATGCAGCATTAATGGGGTTTTGCACTGAATAGCCTTTTGGGGGTTGATTCGCCTTTTAGAAAAGCTGGTGTTTGACTGCATGTTCAAACACGACATGTATTCTTATGAGCGATGTGAGATTCAAATAAACACAACGAGTGCGTTCATTTTGATGACCTCCCCATCACACATTCAAATAAACACAAATGTTCTCAAATGTATAAAAGCAGCTGTGTTTATGTCAACGTGCAAAGCACCAGATATATACATTCAGATTCGCTCGTCTTTCTGGAACCATGTACCTCCGCTCATCGTTAAAAATTTAGTGGAAAATCATGCATGGGGCATGTGTAATGTGCAATTTTCAACCATACACACAACTCTAAACAAATTTTCTTCAAGTATGTTACTGACATTTGTTCTAATTGAAGATGAAGCCTGGAGAAACTTTGAAGTTTTAAAAAACAAAACAAAGCAAAATGCAAGTTGCTACCAGAGGGCACTAGTGCATCTAAAATATTCTGGCAGCGTGGTAAGTCACCTTCCCTGATATTGGGAACAACCTTCTCCGCCTTCCCCTTCTGTTCCTTCTCTCTCTTTTCTCTTCTCTTCTCCCCTTTCCTCTCCTCTCCTCGCCTCTCTCTTCTTTCCTTCCTTTCGTAGGTTCAACAAAACCACGCCAAGTTCTCCTCCTCCTCCTTCTTCCCTCCCTTTCTTTCTTCGTTCCTTCCAAGCAGAGCCATGCAAAATGCCTGCTCAAGAGTTAGGCTTTTTTCCTTGTTTGCTTTAAATTTCATAAATGTGAGGCATGACAAATCTTCTCTTCAGAACCTCAGCTGGAACAGCTCAGGCATTAATGCCGGGTTAAGCTGTACTTTCTGGGTAAGAAGCAACTCTGGCTTTGTGTGTCAGACTAAAACAACACTTCCATCTCATGTTTCTTCTAATGTAAGAACAGCCCGCTGGTCTCCAGGAAGATCCCCAGCCTCCATTTTGCTGGCCGACACCAGTCAATAGAAAAAAAATAACACTTCAAGTTGACTGAGAACTACTATGTGCCAGGGATGTTCTCAGCATTTCAAATGTTTTATCTCACTTAATTCTCGACCACCTTCTGAGGTAGGTACTGTCACTAACCTCATTTTACATGAGGTTGCAAAATCAGTAGGTGGTAGTCACTTGGGCATGCAGGCTTTAGGCCACATGGGTTTTGGTTTTGTTTTTCTTAAATGTATTTTTACTAGAGGCCCGGTGCATGAAAATTCATGCACTGGAGAAGGGGGGTCCCTCAGCCCGGCCTGCCCCCTCTCACAGTCCGGGAGCCCTCAGGGGCAGGAGGCAACTCAGTGATCAGGGGAAGGCGACACCCCCATCACACCTCCGCTGCTGCCACTGCCAGCAGTGCAAGCCTCGGCTAGCCCTGGTTACCTGAACATTGGGCGGCCCTGAGTGACTGGGCAGCTACCATCCAAGGCTTGCCTGCACCTGGGGCCGGCTCTGAGCAGCTGGGCAGCTGCCATCCAAGGCTTGCCTGTGCCTCAGGCTGGCCCTGGGTGGCTGGGGGGCTGAAGGGACTGGGGGACTCCAGAGGCAGGCCCTCGGAGTGTCCAGACCCGCCTGGGGGTGGGCCCAGCCATGCTGCATGCCTGCTGCCCTGGTGGGGCTGAGGGGACTGGGCACCGCCATCTTGTGGCTGTGGGCATCGCCATCTTTGAGGGCGTGGCAGTCAATTAGCATACTCCCTCTATATTGGCTGTGGGCACTGCCATCTTTGTGAGCACGTGATGGTAATTAGCATATTCCCTCTTTATTAGATAGGATTGATTTCAGAAAGGGAGAGGGAGGGAGAGATATATACATATACCCCACCAGGGATCGTGCCCACAACCCAGGCATATGCCCTGTCTGGGAATCGAACCATGACCTCCTGGTTCATAGGTTGATGCTCAACCACTGGGCCACACTGGCTGGGCAGGCCTCATGGTTTTTAAGAGAAGCTGTAAATCCAAGTATTTACTAGTAATATCCCAATTTTAAATGTTAGCAGAAAATTCAAATTTTTAAGAAACTCTGTCAGCTAAACAACTCACATCTGGTAGCTGGACCAAGACCCCGAGCTGGCAGGTTGCCTCCTCCCATTTGAGGTCCTGTCTCTAGCTTGTTAGTGTTAGAAATCTACCACTGATAACGAATCAGATGAATAGAAAGAAAGACTTTGGAGGCAGAGAAGTCATATTCACATCTGATTGCTATCGATTCCCAGCTAAATGACCTTGAGCAAGTTATTTCCATTCTCTGAGCTTCAGTTTCCTCACCTGCAAAACAGAGATCTTTTTTGTTTTAGGAGAAGTATTAGGAGAATCACACAATCCTCATAGTTCTTATGAAGTATTTGTATGAAACATTTTGTAAACTCTAGGCATCATACAATTAGAAACTAACATTGATCTTACCATCTCCTTACATCTGAACATGAACAGAAGTCTCTGCACGTTTACTGAGTGTCAGATATTGTGCCAACACGTTGACTTACAGAGTTTTCAGTCAAAATGACAGTATCCCTACTTTATAGATGAGGACCCTGAGGCTCAGAAAGTTTAAGGAAATTGCCCAAGGGTGTAAAACTAGTAAGAAGTGCAACTGAAATTCACACAGTTGTGTTTGACTCCAAAAATCTGTGATTGGTTGTTTTCCCCCTCATGGATAGCACATAATATATGAAGCTTCTATCAGGCATTTCTCTTTTCCTGGGAACCAGTTTATAAGAAGTTTATAAAACTTGTCTAGGGTCCTACTAGAATAAGGTGTAAGGTCAGCAACTGTTGATGAGGAAAGGAAGATGAGCACAATCCAGGGCCCAGGCTGGACTGAGCCCCGCAGTGGCCACCTCCCCGTGCTGGGCCCAGGGATGCTAGATGCCTGAGAAGTACAGGAGAGCTCTGCCACGCCTGCCACAACCTCACCCTTCCTCGTGGGAACAGGCCTCCCGGGGCCAGCTTCTGCCCTGCTGTCTGCCATGCATTTGGCTGAGCTGTCGAGGCCTGTGCTAATGGCCCCGTGTTGGGTACTCAGGCGAGTGTGCATTTGCTAGTGCTCTAGGGCTCACTAGCCCACAGATAAAAGTCACATCCACATATACTGGCTTCATCAGTCTGAGAGCAACATTTGGACCCCTGTCTGCCTCTCCCTTTGTAGCTATTTCTCAGTTGGTTCTGAACTCAGGCAAGGAAAAGGGGTGCTATCTTGTGGTCCCCTTAAGTCCCAGCACAAAGATGAGAGGATGGGAGAAAAAAAGAGTGACCCCTCTTCACTGCTGGGTGTCTCTTGCCTGGGTAGTCCACCTTCCCGGCCACCTCTGAGTGCAAAATTTCCCCTTGACCTGAGAAACTTGAAGGCTGAGAAGATCCATTTCCAGAAGGCAAGGCCAGGCAGCTCCCTGCGCACGCCCCAGGGTCTATGGTAACCTGCTGACAACGATTGGCTCTTAGTAACAGTCATTTGGCTGAGGGCATCTCCTTTGGGTAAGACCTTTATAGGCTGGGGGTTCTTTTTATGGAGTTCAGTGACCCGTGGGGGAGGGGCAGGGCCCTTCCAACTAATTTCTGTTAAAGCTCCAGTTCTGATTTTCTTCCAGTCATTAAAGAGGAGAGAAATTTAACATGGCGGGTGTAACAAATACCCAGCCCCATGGAATTATAGGATGGATGGTTTCCCCAGCAGGTTCAACGGTAGTAACGATAACAATAATCAATACAAATTAGAGACATGCTTCTGTTTTAATGCACTTAGTAACCAGATCTCTTGTCCTCACATAGGTCTAAAAAGAGAACTGTGTCCTCCTAACTGATCGAGTGCTGTTATGAAGGAGGTATCAATGTGTGCATGCACGTGCGTCCATGCAGTGTGTGTGTGTGTGTGTGTGTGTGTGTGTGTTCTCTTTTCTCTTAGGGATTCTACAGCTTCCTTCATTCTTCGCCTCTCTCATATTACAGAAAGAAGGTAATTTTTCCTGGCCATTTACTAAAGCTCATTAAAGACTGGAGAGAACAAACAATGCTACTCCTCAGAGACTACCATTCAAAGTCACTCTACAATTCTCTGTTCTAATACTTGAGACAAATTAATTATTCCTTAGTGAAAAGTGTATAATTCCTATTCTTCATTTTTGGGGGGTGGGGAATAATAATGGGAAGTTTATATCTGAGTGCAAAGCTGTCTATGCTGAAGGGAAATGAGGGGGAAAAAAATGTGTGTTCTGAGAGGAGTAAAAGCAATTATCCTAATAATAATTCTAAGAATATTAATGTCTTTTTAAAATAGATTGACTTCGGATAAACACAGAGGTTGAAGCAATGGGAGGCTGGTTTATTTATTAATCATTCCAATCGCGCATTCTTCTAAATGAACAACTGCACGATCAACTTTGCCAGCACATATTAAATTTGGTTAAACAGCAACTTGCAAATGTCTCAAAACTTCTGTAACCAGAGACTAATTGGTTTAACACATTTAAAATGTTAGATTGATGTAAAGTCCTACATATGAAACTTCAAAGGGGAAAAGCTCTCGAGAGTTCCTCCTTGTAAAGACTGCACGCTGGAAACGAGATGGGGACAGCTCTCATTCTCCATTCTGCTGTTTTGTTTTGTTTTTAAATCCAAGGCAGGCTCTGGGCCCGGGCCCGCATCCTCGGCACTGTGTCAGTCATCTGCAGAGCAGCCAGTATCTGACTGGGGGGACTGTAAGGCGATGGCTAAGAAAGGCCTAGTGTTTCCCTTTCATCTCTATTAATTAATCCTGGCTCCATTCGCCCGGAGTACGTTGCTGTTGACATCACCTTTTCCTTACACTTTAAAGAGTCCCAAGAGAGATCGACTGCAGAACAAAACTGGACAAAGAGTACATTTGGTAACCATTTTATTTCTCAATTACCAACCTAAACGTATGGAAAAGATTTGCGCGCTATCCGATTTACACAACAATTATGCTTCAAAAGTTTAGAAATAAATAACTTTTTTTTTTCTTGGACTCATTAGTTCGTCTACCAATTGTAATTGGTGTCAACTAACGAGTTTGCTCCATGGCTTGCCCTTAATTACTGATAAAAGCTAAATTGCAACTCTAGCCAATCAGAAACTAGTTTATTCATGAGAGTATAGTATTCTTTTAAAAGCTCTATTTGTCCTAATAAGTGGTTTTGTGTTTGGCTGAAACCTTCCATAAGCCCCCTTAACATAAGCAAAGGACTCTTAATAACTATATACAGTGAAGGAATATCATTACTGCCCTCATTCAAACAAATGAAACAAAGGGAACGTTTTATAAATTTTAAATGTATACATCACGGTTTTACCAAACGCTGAAATCCCATCCATCTGGTGGGAAGTAGATATTAGGAACCTTAAGACAGATTTTGAAAATTTGTTTCCTCTTCCAAAGTCTAATCCCCCCACCCCCTCCCCAAAGTATCCCCAGCCTTCTGAAACAGGCGGTTAGAAATAGGAGAAACCTAATAGTCACGAGGCATGTTAGATCCTAATGGTATAAACAAGGTTTGGTTTGGCTCAGGCCAAAACCCCACATTAAAAACAATAGACGTTCTGGAAACAAGAGTGTTAAGAGCTAGAGCATGGAGGAATCATGTGCCAGGGAGGCCTCGCAAGGGCAAAAGCCTAATTGCAGGACTCGTCATCCTAAGACAGCCCTCATGGTTGTTGTTTTCAGAAAATAAAACAAAGCTCTTCAGGATTACTAGAAATTCTGAAGACAGGTTCCCCCTCATAATAATTAGGATGCTTTTGGTTACAGTGATCAGAAAGCCCAGTTAACGTAGGTAGCATAACAGGGTATTTGTTTCCTCACAGAACAAGAAGTCAGAGATCAGAAGTTTCTGGTTTGATTAATTCAGGAACCACCAACATTATTCAAGACACGGGTCCTTGTTATTTTTCCACCACTCCCTTTGCCTCAGTCAGTGTATTGGTGACCCCCCTGATGGTCACAAGAGGCTAAGGCAGGTCCAGGCATCTCATCCTCAAATAGCAGCTAAAGGCAGAAGAGATACAGCTTTCCCCAAAGTACCCAGAGCTAACCTCCTCTAACACCTTATTGGCCAAAACTGGGCCACATGCCCACTCCTAAACCAATCACTGGCAAGGACTGCCTCAGGCTTAGACCAATCACAGTTCATCTCAGAGGCTATGGTACCGGTTCCAGGTTCCTGTAAAGCGCTTGGCACCTGGCTACCGGAACACATTTCACTAGAGAGGAGAAAGGGCATGGCAGTGAACGATTTGTTGTCAAGGTAAACAACAGTGTGTGTCAAACACTTAAAGAGATTATTATTGCAAGGTAACCATTTTCAGTGACTTTAGTCAAAAGTGAAGGATGAATGAGAGCGTGAATCCAGAAGAAAAAGTTGAGCATGCGGGGAGGGGGGCGGGATGCTAGTCTGTTGTAATTCTCACATCACCCCTCAATAAAGGGGAGCATATCCAGGCATCGGCAGCGGGTGTAGACAGCCAGGTGATGAGGTGGAGGGAGTGCAACCTGGGACCAGGGTAGTCTCTGCCTCTAACTGGAGGGTGATCTCTACTGCATCCTGGACCTGAGCTCCCTTACTGACCTCACTATGAGATGTGGGGGGGGGACCAGAGAACCCCTAATATCCCTTCTCATTCTGGAATTTGATAGATCTTCCCCCTTTCCCTGCCATCTGGCACATCTCCTTTGTCTCTGTTCTTCAGCTGATAGAAATGGCATGCCAACGTTCTCCTCCTGCTTTCAAATACTCCTTACCTGCTAACTCTTTCTCCTCAGACTGAATTAACAGAGCCCCAAGGGCAAGAGACCGCTGTGTGTTTTGCAGTCTCTTGTATTCATTGAGCTATTATTTACTGAGGACCCAGTGCTATGCCCTCACACATAGTACTCTATCATTATTTCCTTATTGGTCTTGCTCCAGCAGCCTTTAGTGTCTGCAGATTTTCTTTAGAGAGACAAAGTAGTATTTATTATTATTATTATCATTAATAGTAGTAGTAGTAATAGTAGTAGTAGTATGAGGCCAGGCCTAGTCCCACAGGCACAATTCTGTGAATAAGGCAGCATTCCCTGCTTCCCATCACCAACCACTCATTTTATAAGCACAACTGCTATATATGACAGCAGAGTGAGAGGAAGTAAGAGAGGCTAGTTCCTATAACCTGCCTTGGTCTTAGAGACAAATGACAATTTAATGTTTTACTTGAAGGAACATTATAAAGGCATGTGAGAGGGGTTTCACATGAGAATGAAGAAAGAGAAGCTGAGGGATACAGAAATGTGAGGCTCATGTGATAATTCTCTTGGGCAAATATTTTTTTAAAATCTCTAACATCATTTTTCCTCAAAACTTGGACAGTAGTACCTTTTAGCTTTTGTGTGACCAATGTGTGTTTACTCTTCTAAGGTTGACAAGCAGGTGGCTCTAGTATTTTAAAAGGGAAAAAGCTATGCAGACAATTCCTTTTTCACTTGGAAGCATCTTTATTCAGTTTTAGAAGTCTTTGGTGTATAGGGCTTCTTGAAGACGGGAGTGATTATTCTGTGATTAAAAATATACAAATGCTTGAGCATCAGTTCAGCTTAGGATCAATGGCAACAGCAAAAAGAGCACCAGATAGCTTTGCCACATGTGCCAAATGTGGTACCAGCTCCAACTGTGATGAGGTGTAGGGTTTTTATGGGAAAATAAAAAGCATTATGGCAGACACTGTTTATTGCCCAAACAATAACCATCTTCCTGCTCCTAGTTCTCTGCTAATGTGGTCCCAATTTTTAAGCCAGAGATCCATTGATTCCAGGCAAGGTGTTTCTTTCTCCCAGACCAGGATTCGATCATGATTGGTCTAGGGCTGAGCATAGAACCTTGTTTTATTCAATGAGACATAAGGAGGAAGGAAGTTCACTGGGCCCTCTTTTCCCAATAAAGACATCTTGCCAAATCAGTCATCTATTTACAATCATCATCTTAGCTTCTCAGCACCATTTTAAGGTCTTACTCCTGTCCTCCTTTGGGACATTGTATTCATATGGTCTCTGGTTTTCCTCCCACTTTGTTGCCTCCTGCTTTTCAGGTCCTACACTGGCTCTTCCATCTCTTCATGACCATAGGGCTCAATCATTGGCCCTTTTTGTATCACTCGCTATGGTCTCATTCATGGTTTTAATAGCTTCTTATATCGATAACTTCTTTCTACAGCTCAGACTGCTCCCATAAGCCCCAGAGGTAAATATCTAACTGACTTCTCAAGTTTACCACATGGATGTTAAATGGAGATTTCAACCTTATTATTATGTTTAGGTCCAAAAGAGAACCTTGATTTAACCCATAATCCTGCCTCTTTCCCAGCTCTCCCCGTTTTAGGAAAGGGCAACCAGCATTCTAGCTCATGCCAGAAAACTAGAGATCATCCTTATTTTGTTCTTTCTCTCCAGTTCCCCACAGATTGAATCAGCTATGTTCTTAACACTACCTGTAAGGTATATCTGGAATCCTACACTTCTCACCATTCCCACCACTCACCACACCAACTTTTTCTTGCACTGCAGTAATTTCTTTATTACTCTCTCACTTCTACTTTTGTCTCCTGTGTCAGTTAGAATTGATTCCAACTCTATATTTTAAAAATTAACAGTGGCCTAAACAACGTAAGGTTATTTCTCTCTCTCTCACTTTAAGTTTGGAAGTAACTATTCCAGCTTCCGGCATGTTTGGGCAACTTCATAGTGTCATCAGAGACCCACCTTTCACCAAGGTTTCTATCTTTCTGCTCCATCATCTCAGTAAAAGTCTTCAGATTGGTACATTACTTCCAACCTCAAGTTTATCTCATGGTGAAACTTTAGCCATTATGTCTACATTTCAGGTCCCTGCCTAGTTGAATCAGCTCTCTTTAAGCACTTTCCTAAAAGTCCTATCTGCACTTTTTATTTGCCACATTTTAGTCACATGGTCCATGGAGCTGCAAGGGAAGTTTGGGAATTATAGTCTTTTATTCTAGGCAGCAATACATACAGTTTAATTTGGGGGTTCTATTTCTAAGAGGAAGGAGAGAGAGTATCCCAGGGTAAACTTGTAGTGATTTTGCCATACATCTCTTTCATCAATTCTTCCCCACGAGCCAGCCAATTTAAAACAAAATCTGATTACGACATCACTCAGTTTAACACTCCAATAGCTTCCCATTGTGCTCAGATTAAAATCTAATGGTTCTGTCTCTCTCCGGCATCATCTGCTACACATTCTGTTCCTACTGCTCCATGCTAGCAATGCCAGCTTACGTTGAGTATACCAGGCTTATTCCCACCCCAGAGCCTTTGCAATTGCTGGTTTTGCTGCCTGAAATGTGCTTCCTTCAAACCTTGACATGTCTCAGAACTCACTTCATTCAGGTAGTCTTGCCTGGTTTCCTGATGTCACTCTATAAACTGATTGACTGTAGGGCTATGATCACATTTCATAGTGCTTAGAAAATCTTACTTTTTGCATATCGACCAATATCATATCAAATACACCCACAATAAATACAATTTGAGTGTTCTTATACATATAAGCATTGAATTATATTGCAAGTGTCAAGTTAATCAGTTACCTTTGTGAACATTTTTCAGTTTTGTTTTGCACTTTGGAGCCACTAAACTTTTTACTCCACGTATCTAACTATTTTTTTTATATAAACTCAAAAACTTATATCCACAGAGCATTGTGTCATAGGGCATATTGGGTAAAACTTCCCTGTAGGGCTGTAAGTTTTACCCCAAGCAACACACTGAAATTGTTCTGGCTATAGACACTTCCTCCATTTTTAAGGCATCATAATGAAAAGACTTATAATAAAAATTTTACAACTGATGTTACTTCTACTATGACAGTCTGATTATTAAATAATGGTTTAGAATAGGGTTTGTCAGCCTCAAACACTATTGATATTTTGGGTAGGATAATTCTTTGTGTAGGGGATTTTCTTATGCCTTTATGTGATGTTTAGAACCATCCCTGGTCTCTATCAACTCAAGCCAGTAGTGGATTCTCTG
>NW_005871174.1:2294453-2297733 GCF_000147115.1 Myotis lucifugus | reverse complement strand
GCATGCCCCCCCACTGGGGATCGAGCCCGAAACCCAGGTATGTGCCCTTGAGCTTGGAATCGAACCTGGGACCCTTCAGTCCGAAGGCTGACACTCTATCCCAGGGGTCCTCAAACTTTTTAAACAGGGGGCCAGTTCACTGTCCCTCAGACCGTTGGAGGGCTGGACTATAGTTAAAAAAAAAAAACTATGAACAAATTCCTATGCACACTGCACATATCTTATTTTGAAGTAAAAAAACAAAACAGGAACAAATACAATATTTGTATTTGCATGTGGCCCGCGGGCCGTAGTTTGAGGACCCCTGCTCTATCCACTGAGCCAAACTGGCTAGGGCTCTTTACATCTTTTGATTAGGTAACTACCTTTCCCAGTTCTTCTCTCCACTCTAACATTTTGGAATTGTTGTCCTAGACTCAATCTTGCTGGATTCACCTTGGCTGAACCTTTAGATTTCAAGGGATCTCTGTGATGGCAGCAATAAAGGTAGGTAGGTTATATTTTTTAAATTTCTTCACTAAAAAGACTGTCTTCACAACCAGTTCTGCACTGACTTTAAAAGGATAAAATATTTTTTCTTGAGAAAGAGCTGGGGGACTTTGTCTTGGAGGTTGCCATTTCGGTATCACATAGTCTGGCTGTACTCAAGGTATGTAAGGCAACTGGGGTCTGTGTGGAACCTCTGACTGCCCATGGCAGAGTCTTAGGGAACTGTCACTTGGGGAATGGAAACATGGTCATGATTGAAGGACTTAAATAATAAGAAGGGAAGGTAAAGACATATAATTTGGGGGCAAGTAGGGGAAATGACAGCTCGATCTAGTATCAACACAGTTCCTACCTTTAAGACTCAAGAAAGAAACAATTTGAGTTTCTCTTTCTTTTCCAAAGCAATGTACTCATATTTCTCATTGTAGGTAAGTAGGCTGAATGATGAGTGTATGATGCCAGAGTTTTCTTAAACTTCTAGGCACAATATAACATTATTTTGAATTCAGGTGATTTTACTATATACCAGGATTATTCCTTTGAACACTGTTTTATATTTGTTTGAAGAATACCTGAAAAGAGAAATCACCTAGTTGTGTGTGTTTAGCACCAGTGGAAATAAAAGATTGACACTGGTTTTCATTCAAGCATTTCATACCACAAATTTTGCTATTCCGAAGAGGATGGACTGCAAAATGCAAAGAATGCAAAAATAAAAATCACCCAGTGGTGGCGCTGTGGTTAAAGTACACCTGAATTTTGATTACAGTGAATGCATTTACTCCCTACCTCTCAGAAGAGACTGTTAGCCATTATCGCTTTTGTATTTCTATAACCACAACATCAGCAAATAAAGCTCTCTGGTAATATACTCCACCCACGCTAATCTACCAGGACATATGTAAAGACCTCACTACACATAGAATAGTACTAACACCAAAACCACCTGCTAGGCCCTTTCTAGACTAGAGTTCTATATTCAAAGTTTTATCCATCATTCTCTTGTTCTCTCCTTTCCTTCCATAGAAACTATGTGGATCCTTCTGGAGAATCACTTGGTGATATCTGAACACGTGCCTGGTTAAATTTCCAACATGTCCTTTTAAAGATTTTATTTTAGCATTAATACTTCAGGAAATACTTAAAGTACCACACCATTACAGAACAATGTACTATGTGTTCTATTTAAGAAAATAATTTTTTAAAAAGGAGAAAGTAAGACCATTTTGCTTAATTCCCTAACTTATAGATGACAAAATGAAGGCCTGGAGGAGGAAATTTACTTGTACATGACAAATCATAAGTTAAGATCTTGTGTCATCTCTTTTTGACTATTATAAATTATTAACGAATTAACACTGAACCAGGGAATTAAAATGTGTGCATTATTTGTTTATGGGGTTCCTTTCCTCATTTGGCTTAACTTAGTTTTCCTTACTAACCTTCAAGGAATATTACATCTTTTAAGTTGGCCTTCTTTAATCACACCCATCTGCAGCTGTTTGCTGTACAGGACATTTCAATTACTACTGTAGTTTTAATGATTTAAAAAACTGGTTTTTGTACGAGCACTTGATCATAAAAATGCAAGTTTAAATACCAATCAATAAAATTAATTTAATTTTGGTGCTAAAAGTATAAAGGAATGAGTATTCAACTAGGTATTTAAAATGTCCTCTGCTCGATGTTATAGGCAATGATTACTGTTTCTTTTGCAGCTTAGTTTTGATGGTTTGAAAGACAGAAATCTCCACTCGGACACAAAAACCATAGATGCTTAACGTCTGCATTGTCTAGCCAGATTCTCCTGCAGGTTCCTTTTCTCAATCTAGCAGTACTGAGTGTTAATACAATATGAAAACTTGTCCCACAAGGCTGGTTTTACTTAATGACACTTTGCAGAAGGGCTTTGCACTTTCATGATAATTTCCACCAGAAAAATCTCCCTGGAACTTAATAATAATAATCAGACCTAATATTAGCCCCAGATCAGAGATTTATTAAACCTATTTGGCACAGAAGATAAAGTTGAATGACTAGGTATTCAAGCATCTAGGCTGCGCTTGGGCCCTGGAAAGAGACTCCCAGGCTAGTACCCTAAAAGCATTCCTCAAAACTTGATTTATACTGGAAGTGACCTTTCTTACTCTCCAGCGGCTGTGAGATTGCGAATTTTGCAATTACTTCCATTGCTTTTGAGGGCCCTAAGGAATTCGTCCTCTCATCCTCCACAACGGGATGGATAGACCAGCAAGGCCCCCCCCCCCATTTCCTTAACTTCAAAAATAAGGATTGTAATCTATTTATCACCAACAATTGACGAATATCTATGAAGTGCCTAATAGGCATTTGGTTTATACTCGGGTTCATGAGAAGGGGGGTTAATATTTAGGATCTGCTGGTTCCCTTACTGGTTTTCCCTTGTTAACTAAACTTCCACTAGGTTCATAAATCTCCAACACCGTGAATTATTTTGTAAACCACCTCTTCTGCGCGTGTGTGTGTGAAGCCCACCGCCCTTAGATTTTGGGGAAGACTTTTCTTCCCAAACAGGAAAAGACCCATTTCTGAGAAAGAGGTGCAATAAGTTTCCTCTGGGTCTCGCCGGCGCTTGAGGGGAGGTCAATCCCCAAGGGGCGCACGGGTGCGGGTCCCGGGAGTCTCCGGCACGCTCAGAAGGCAGGTGCGGCTCCCCGCGCCTCCGCGGGCGATCCCGGGGCCGCGCAGGGCAGCTCCGGCGGGTCCCGGCGTCCCGGTCCCTGGAATCGGCCCTTCCCTTCTCCTCCCTCGG
>NW_005871174.1:2287038-2293266 GCF_000147115.1 Myotis lucifugus | reverse complement strand
CCTGGGCTGCCTTCCCTTGACCGTCCCAAATGGCAAAGTAAACAATACGTTGGCTTGGATAATGCGCGAGTCTGAAACTACCGAGGCCGGCCTGCGAGCTAGCACGGAGGGCAGCCCCGGCCGCCAGCTTTGTAGCGGTTCCTGCTTACAAAAAGGGTTCTCGGAGACCGGGCTGGTGAGGACCTTGGAGGGGGTGGGGAGGTTTTCAGTTCCGAAGGGAAAGGCAGCGGGCGCTGCATGGAGGGTTTAAGTGTGAGAAGTAGTGTGGGGGGAATAGGCACGACCCCCCCCCCTCCTCCTCTAGTAAACACTATTTTTGAAACAGTGGCAGAAAGGATCTAAGTGAGCAGGATTCGGTATTGCTGGGTCTTTTAAAACATTCCTCCTGGTTTGCAAGTCTTTTGTTCCAATCCAGGAGAAATCCGGTGAATCACCTAATTAAAATCAAGACATGAATTAAGCATCCATTTTTGTACTACAAATTGCCAGCGCTCCGTTTGTCCCTCCCTTGGTCTCCATTAAAAAACACCAGAGACGTTGTTAAAGGGGGGCAGATTTTGCCTCTAGCTGCCAGTTCTGCTTTCTATTTCACTGACTATCCCAGGACCTAAATTGCTTGGCTATGTAATTACTAGAGTATAAGCCTATTTAACTTAAAAGCTTTCTTTCTTTTTTTTTTTTTTCCAACTCTAAATGAAACTTGATGAGGGCCCGTCCTTAGTTATCAGGGGAGTCAGTTTCTGGTCAGTCCTCTTGATTCATCTCTTTTAGATTTAATCAGCATTAAGGTATTGCTTGTCCTTAAGAGCTTTAGCTAATGGGGTTACTGGATGCTTTTCTCAGTGTAATGTTTCCTTTTCAAAAAAAATATACATATATATTTACCTCTCACCAAAGAGGGGGGCGGGGAAGAGCTTGCCATCTCCTCCCTCCCTCTCCCCTTTTAAAAAGGAATTCGGAGCGATTAAAACGTTGGGGGAAACAGTTTAAAGACCTAGGGCAGGAAATGCAGATTCATTTGGGTTAGGGCTGAAATTGTAACAAAAAGCAATTCCTCGAGTAAATGCATCAGATAAATCAATTTACATAAAGGTATGATGCATTCGGATAAATGCAATGCTAATGGGTTTTAGAGTGGTCTTGTTTCCAAAGTCTCAGGGTTTTGTTACAGCTTAATTGGTGCAGTTCTTATTCTGGTTTATTGTGCGGTCTCTGGACACACGTTCCGGGACTCTTTCGGAGGAAATGTGTTTAAAATCGGCCTATTTAAGGAACCCGAGTTCTTGTTTCGTTCCCTTCCCCTCTTTTTTTTTTTTTTTTTCAGCAGCCAAGTTGGGCCGGGGACAGGCAAAGTTCGCCCTCTCCCTTCTGAGGTATCAGCTGAATGTCTTGAGCAGATAGCTGGGAGCCTGGGGGGAGCCCACACTCTCGGCTTACAGAGGACAAAGACAAAACAGGCTGCTTAATTGGCAGTAAATAACTTGATCTTTTTATAGAATAAGTGACTGGAGGAACACTAGGACTTTATTGGACTCCGGGTTGGAGGCAACAAATTAATCGGTTTAGGCTAAGCTTTATAAATTGATTCCCATATTATAGCCCAGTTGCTTCTCTCATGACGTTCATTAGAAAGAGTGGGGAATTTTTAAAAGCAGTTTTGGTGACAGCAGGACTGGCTCGAATGTAACTTGTGCATCCTTCAGTAGTGCCTTCTCCCATATTATCTGTACCCCTCCCCTTACCCACCCCCACCCCCGTGGAGGAACAAAGCTTTAGCATTTAAATTGCTGATCAAGGGCAGATTAGTGAGACCAAAGTGGAGAGTGTTTGTATAGGAAGTTAACAGGCATCCTAAAGTTCAATGATCTATTATTCTTGCCTGTGTCCTGAAAACCCAGAGAAAACACTCATTGATCTTCAAAATGAAATGAGATTTGGAACAATAATGGGAGATGGCGGTCACCACAATGGCATGTGAAAGGTGCTGTTTAAAATACGAAAAACCAGTTTCGCAACTTTACACACCGCCCCCGCCCCCCTCCCCTCTCGGGTCCCCGGGCCTCCCCTCCCACCACCACGCTCTCCATCTCCCCTCGGCCTGTTCCTCCCTCCCGTCTCAGAAAACCGAACTATTTCCAACTTGTGAACTGCAGCTGCACTTCCCAGGGCAGAGCTCGGGAGGGAACGTGGCTCCGGCAGGGGCCGCCTCCCCACTCCCCTCGGCTCGCACTCGGGGCTCGGCCGGGGCTGGGGAGGGGCCGGGCGCGGCGGTGGGTGGGTTTGACCCTCATTTGCTCATTTGCTGGAGGCGGGCGGCTAGGGGAGGGGAGGGGAGGGAGGGCGGGGGGCGGAGGCGGGGGCTGGGAGGAGGCGCCGCGAGGGGTGGAGCGCGCAGCCGAGCCTCGCTCTCGGAGTTTTGACAGTACCCAAGCTGAAATTGTCAGCAGTGGGGAGCGCTGGAAAGTTGAGAGGAGCTCGTGGCCTCAGAACAAAGCTTGAGAAAAGTAAACAGGCGGCTGCTGCCGGCGAGCCTCCCTCCTTCCCTCTCCCCTCACCCTCCTTCCCGCCCTTGCCCTGCTGCTTCCTTCCAGCAGGTCTGGGGGGGAACTGTTCGCTAGCTCACGCGGCACTTACTAACTTTTGCATCGCCCGTGTGTTTTTCTTTTTGTATTTCTCTCCCTTTCCCCTTCCCGCCTTCTGCAGACCATGGTGAATCCGGGCAGCAGCTCACAGCCGCCCCCGGTGACGGCCGGCTCCCTCTCCTGGAAGCGGTGCGCAGGCTGCGGGGGCAAGATTGCGGACCGCTTTCTGCTCTATGCCATGGACAGCTACTGGCACAGCCGGTGCCTCAAGTGCTCCTGCTGCCAGGCGCAGCTGGGTGACATCGGCACGTCCTGTTACACCAAGAGCGGCATGATCCTTTGCAGAAATGACTACATTAGGTAAGACTTGGCTGCCCTTCCCAAGATGGGAAAGTAGAGCAATGGCAAGGCCAAAGGTTGCCAAGGGTTTTAAGGAAAGGAGCAGAGCTCCTAGGAGAATACCTTGTAGTCTGCACCTCAAGAACCTGCTGGTTGGCTGAATTTAAGGGGTTCAAGAAGCATGTGTTAATCTTCGAATTTTTAATGACAGATGAATGGTGAAGGCTATACTAAATAAAAACTGCCCGGCTGGTGCCGCGAGGTGTGCAAAAGTTGGGCACTCTGGGGACCAAAATTTTAAGTGGTCAGCCCCAACCGGGACCCTCTGCTAAAAGTAAAACATTTCCAATGAGAGTTAAGCTGCTTTCTTAAAGCAAGGTAGAGATCTACATAGAATGGAGACAAAAGATTGATTTAAAAGTGAAATTAGTGAGAAATGGTTTGCCTATTGTGGCTAATTATGATATTGACATCAGCACCTTTAAACTTTTTTGCCTGTAAAACTGATTCATTCTTTGTGTTGTGTCTCCTTGTGAAAAATGCTGATTACCCATCAGTTTAAAGACTTGTAATTCTTACAGGAAAAAACAACCCCAAAACTTAATGGTGACGTTTCTCTTTATATACTGTTACTTGGAGGCTTGTGCTGCTCAGTGTTAGTGTGTGGTTTGCGATGCGGAATCTGTAGCTTTTAACTATTGAGGAATAGTCAGATTTGGGGCTTATTGTTGTCATTTGTGTCATTACCCTTGGTTCCCAAAAGAGAGTCAGGAAAAGAGACTATAGAATATACTAATCTTGCATTTTAAAGCAATGTATAGGAACATTCATATGGCAGTGTAAGCAGTCTTTTCCAACAAGTTTCGGTGCAATTAATGGAAAGAATTCAGGAGGTCAGGTGCCTATAGGATCTTTTCAGGTGAACTCAAGCTACTTAAACTCATTAATTTGAAAGGAGGCATTTGAAGGATTACACATTTAATTTGAGTAAATGGTTTGATAGACTGATGCACATGAATGCTTCTAGGAGGTGTTTTGTTTCAACATCCAGTAATTAAAAAAAAAAAAGCCATGCACACCGTTGATACTAGAGAAGTGCTCAAGAACCGCTCACTTTGAAAAAGAATTGCATTCTATTTAAATTTCTGCTCTAAACCGTTTTCTTTATAGTGATTAGTAGAACATTTTGTTCTTTTTTTTTTTTCAATGGCAGCAAATCAGTGGACGAGATATTTTGTTCAAAGTTTCGCTCCATTGTGATTCCCTCACTCTGCAGTTAAAACTGAAAAGGATCCCAATGTGGTTCAGAGCTGAGTGTGTGTATAGTTAGCCCAGAGATATCCTTAGTGTAAAATGATGGAGTAAAATGACATTTGATTATTCCAGTGAAGCAACCTATGTCTACTCTGCTGGCATCCTCAATCAGCCAAGTACAAGAAATACATGATGGGAGAGGGCTTTTACTTAGAAATTAAGATGGCAGCATTAATTTCACTAAGTGTTCTTTTAGAGGTAAATGTTGGAAAACCAGCAGGAGCATGAGTGCAGTGCTTTCTGGTCCTCCTTCCAAGCAGTGCCTTGAGCTTTGACAGTATTGTAATTAAATAGAGAGCAAAACTGTGGTAAGAAAGGACGGTGGTTTGAAGTGGAAAAATTGACAGTGCTGTTCAGACACGGTGAATGGTACAGATTCATCTCTTCTCCAAGTGCCTTCAAAAAACCTTTGCTTCTGATTACCACTAATTAAAAGGAAGATGGGTCCACTTGCATTCCCTCAGGACAAGTTTAGGCAAGTGGGTTCCTGGGACTCTCCATTCCTTTCCCTATACTTGAGGCCAAATCTAAATGCCCATTTGTTGTTTTCGGTGGCTTAACGGAGCAGTGGAGGGTGTGTGTGTGACGCTGGAGCCTTATTAATTGGGTCCTTATTCTCATTCCTTTCTTTTTTCCTCTGAATTTGAAAACTGGAGCCAGGCTTTTTCTTGAACTGGATGCTATCTTGAAAGCCTTTTAGATCCGTCTCGGAGGGATGAGTTCTAGCTCAGTACCAAATTGATGGCCTCAAACTCTGCTCAGGGCTCATCAGCAGCTGACACTCTTGGCTTCCTCCCCCCCCCCCCCCCCTAATTTAAGGAATCTCTGAAGTCTTTCTTCAGTGTTTCCTCCCTCTGCCCATCAAGATGCCAAAAGGTGGAAAGGTGGGAGGCCTGCACTATCCTTTTCCTCGCAGGTACCCCTCCTCCGGAATCTCGCTGCAGGACACTTGTTGGAGGAGCTTTCTAGTCTCCATGGGCCACTGAAGGGCGGAGTAATCCGCTCTCTGGCCACCAGGTGAAGGGGACCGACCCTGCGGCCCCATGGCCTGGCTGGGACCACAGAGCGACTTATTAAGGGCTTTTAAACTGTCTGACTTAGAGGTTCTGAGCTTTGTAAAACAACCGAGATCTGGCTAAAACGCTTCGGGAGAGCCGGGAGGGGGTGTGTGTGTGTGTGTGTGTGTGTGTGTGTGTGTGTGTGTGGCAGGGGGAGGAGGGGCGGGCGTTGGTGGTATGGGCACTGCTTTTCCCAGTCCCCTCTCCCCTGGGCGACCAAGTGTGGATTGGGCAGAGCTGGGCTTCTGCCTCCTCTCCCTCCAAGATTTCAGATAAAGCGGCTGCCTTGCTGCAGCGAATCCGCACAATTAAAAGCTTTAATTAGTGGCTCCTCCATTTTCTTAGTTCTGATGGGCTTTATCTAATGAGATCTGGTCTCTGGCTTAGATCTGCTCCGAATGACGTGTCCGCAATGAATGAGAGCTCGTTGCAAACAAAACATTTAATTAACAAAATTGGCCTCTAAGAGAGGGAGGGAAAGGCAGGGGTGGAGGTGGAGAGGAGGGGAGAGCGAACCTTAAAGGGGCCAACCCCTGTCTCCCCCCCCCCCCATTTTACAAAAGTTGGCCAACCTTGCAACTGTCCCCTTCCTCCCCAGCCCCCGACCCCCCAGCTCAATGCAAGCGCCACCAAGTAGCTTCGAAACTCCGTTTCTCTTTTCTCCAAACCCTTCTTCCTCCGCCCCCACCTCGGGCTCGGAAAGTGCGGCAAGAGGAGGAAGTTCAGTGATGACGGGTTGGGCTCCAGGTCCTGGGAGGGCGAGGAAATGCGCCAGGAGCGCCGGTGGTGGTCCCGGTGAGCTTTCTTGCAGGGCCGGGGCCGGGGCCGGGACCGGGACTGAGGCCGGCTCTGCGCGAGGCCTCGGTCGAGGCGCCCCGCCGGCCCGCGTCCTCGGCCCGCGAGGGGGCGAGCGCAGGGCGGGAGCCGGGCGGGCG
>NW_005871174.1:2267038-2282038 GCF_000147115.1 Myotis lucifugus | reverse complement strand
GTATAACCAGTTTTTTATCCCATTTGATAATTTTGATATTCAGAAGCACAATGGATGTGAATAGGTTATTGTGGGAGGAAAATTAGAACATTATGATAGGAAAGGGAATCGTCTTTGTCAGGAAAGAGTGATTTCAGTATTGGTAATAGCAATCCGGACACTGATGCTTTAGAGAAGCAGTTTTACAAAGCATTCTGTAATTCCAAAGGAGAGCATTTTTGTTGATTGGTAGTCCCGTTAAATTTGAATAAGCCGTGACTTTAAAAACAAAGTTCTAGCTCTTTCCTGTCACTTTGGGCCACTGATAGCTCCATTAAAGATTATGTATCTCAATTCTTGATCTGCAACTGGAAAGTTTTTGGACCAGTGTTAGAAATGAGGAAATTATACAAGTGCACAAGTCATGTGGTATTAGAAGGCACTTCAGAGGGAAAATTAGTGATCAACAGTTGTTCAGCACCCCCAGTCCTGGATAGTTTTAGATCTATTTTAATCTCCTTAATAAGTCCTATAGCTATGCAAGTGAGTGCATTTTGATAACTGCTGTGCCTAATTTGTAACAATTACTGTCAACCTTCAGTTAAGAGACTGTTCATTCCACACTGGCCCAGAAAAGAGTGAAATGTATGACTCGTGCGCATAATTTTATTCACATCATATTTCATACTGATTATGTATTGATGACATTGATTCATTTACTCTTTACAGCGCCACTTGCATGGATATTAAATCTTATTGACCACAGATGAATTTTAATTTCAGATTGGTGATAGATTTTTCCATCAGCTCTGATAGTATGTTTGACTTTTTCATCATTAACCCAGGCAATCACACAGCACTGAGTTACTGCATTGAAACAAAAAGTGCACACTTCACTTGGTAATTCTTTATGGATTTACAATAGGAACTTCATTAATGTCTGTTGTAAGGATCACAAAAAAACAACATTTATCTGCAAATAGGAATTTAGCAAGCTTCAGAAGTTTCGGAAAAAAATATTAAGCTGCTTTGTCTTCTGTAATACATTTTGTTTCAATGCTTCCTGGGGGGAAAATGACTAATATTTGTAAACTTTTAACAATTTAAAATCACACTACCATATTTTTAATGCTCATATTTATCGTTTTCCCTTACTCAAGTTTATGGGATAATTTTAAACGTATTTTTCATTTCTTTATAACTACATGTTAATTACATCACAATACATGTACTGTATGTAATTTACTAACAAGGAGAAGCTACATAGACGACCATTTTAAGAATAGAAGTCAAATATTTTATTGCAAATTAACCAGTCACCATTGATGAGGCATTTCAAGCTGCTGTACATATAAACACATACAGATTTTTATGGTTTGAATTGTAATGAAATGAATCTACAGGGTAGAGTTGAGAACAATGAATGGGTCGCATAAATATGTAGAGATCCCCATTTCAATTTGGAGGCAGAGACATTTGTAGTTAGTTATACTTGGTAGCTCAAAGAAAAACGAGCTAGGAATAAAATGTTTGATCACTTTCCCACCCCTTCCAATATAAAAGCTTAGTTTCCCCCAAAATTCTCTTTATAACATTTTTGCTGGTTTTATGCCATTTCTTTCCTGCCTTAGCAAAGTATTAGAAATGATTGTTACAGCTCACCAACGTGCATGGTGAGAATTGAAGGATGTGGCGACAAGGTGGGAAATGCAGCCAAACTGTGGAGCACTGAGGATGCAGGCAGTGGCTGTGTTAGCTAGGGGCCAAGTGCAGAGGACATGTAAGAAATATGAGCAGGGTCTCAGTACCATCTTTCTGAGTATAAGGTGATATAAATTTAGAGTTGTTAGGGAGGAAACAGAGCAACGCTGAAAAAAAAAATCTGGTTTTACATGTTAACAAAATTGCATGGATTGTGCCTTTCATCTAAGTGTTCTGTTCTTTTTTTTATAACTTTTCCCGGGTGGTGGTGAGAGGTAGGGTGTTCATTTTGGAATACAAAATATACTAGGCAGTGAATAAGAACCTACCAGTGTATATTTTCTTAATGTTGGAAGCCAAAAGAGACAGGTGGCCTTCAAAAATTAATAGCTCTTAAAAGGCATAAGGAAATATAACTTAAGGATATGTTCTTGTCAGATGTTGGTGAGAAGCTGTGTTTTGGGGGAGGGGGGTGATGTTAATTAAGAACGTTTCCCTGTTGGTATAAATGTCTCACATTTTTGCCCTTGGTGCTCAGCTCACCATGAGCACAGTCAATTCACAAGGTAGTTTTTGTAAATAAAGGTTTTGGGCAAGCTGAACGTGGTCCAGAGAGATATTAATGAGAGGGCAAAGGGGGAAGAGGTAATGAAAACACTTCCTGGTGGAACATAAACTGCTTTCTGGATCTGGAGAATGCTTTAAAATCATTTTCCCCAAAGCCTCCAGTGTTTCTTTTCTGGGGGAGCTGAGTGGGGAGAAATGACAAGTAGCTCCATTTTATTTTCTTTCTCGTTCTCCATATTTTTGGTAGGGAAAATTGGACATTAATTTTGGCTGATTTCCTTCTATTTGTAGAACTAATTATCTTTTTTGTGCATGATGCATAATAAATATACACAAGCATCCTCTGCCTTCAAGGTAATGAGTTGATTGTTTGTACATTTCTTCTTTAAAGGCAGCTAATTGTATGGAAAGTATAGACCCCATCATCTAGTCCCTTTAAACTTTTATTCCCCTGAAATTTGTTCCCATTGTCTGGGGTGTGCAGTTTAGTTCTTGTTCTGCATCATTGGCTTTTGTATATTCTGAGAAAAAACAATAACATTCAGCTTTTAAATCATACCATCTCTTGACTGAAGTCTCAGACCACTGGTGCCCAAGGATCCTACAACGTGAAAGCCTATATTCAAAGGAGGCTCAGCTCTCTTTAGGAGAACATTGCCTTCTAGAGAATAATGTACATACAATCAGAAGTTGTGGCTAATTTTTTTTTTTAAATAAATTTTTGCCTGCTCTGGAATTTTTTCTTCCTCTCAAGAGTGATGGTTCCACCTAGAACTCTCTGCTTTTCAGTAGCATAAGAGATCATCACGCTGCTTTAGTTGGAGGGAAATGTAGCTCGCGTCCTAGTTTACATATCACTGCGCAGTTCCCTTGCAGTCGCATAATTGGTGTAGTGTGTGTGTCCATCGTAGAGGGCATTTGATGCTCATTTATTAAATATGCTCGCTGGCTGCTGCCGCATCTTTGTTCTGGACAGACAAATTACCTTGCTCACACTGAGCTTCCACTCTGGGGAATTAAGCCTCCACCACTTTAATTAGCTTGGAAGTGGGGGGTTGCAGCTCCTAATAGACTTCAGGCTTTTAGTAAGTTAGGGAAAGGGTGAAACGAGAACTTCCTGGAAGCTCAAAATGTCATTTAAAAACCATAAAAATCTAATATATATTATTTCATTTTGGTAATTGCAAACAGATTGTATTTGACGACTGTGTGGATTACCATTTCTAACTTAGACTTTAAAATTAGACTTGCATTGAACGGCATTCTTTAACTGATCATGAATCATTAACACATTACATGTGTTTGATTTATATATTCAGAATATTTTACGTAGTATCAAGTGGCAACAGATAGGAAATACTAGATGTAAAGTATCTGTTTATATGTACATATGTGTGTGTGTGTACAGATAGACACATAAACACATGCACAAACATACTCATGCAGGTAATATACCTATATGTCAAGAAGGACATAGGTGAGTAGGTGACATGTGGGAATATCAGAATAGTCATAATAACTGCCAATACTTGCTTAGGTTTTATTAAGTGCCAGGCACTGTTGAAAATGCTCCACATATGTATTATGTAATCCTTATGATAGCCATGTTATCCCCACTTTAAAGACAAGGAAACTGAGGCGCAGACAGGTTGAGTAACTTGCCAAAGGTTATACAGTTGAAGATATTAACCCAAAACTTCTGGGGAGGGACATGGCTCTGAGTGTGCCTTTGAGATATGACTAGTAGGCAAGATGTTATAATTCATTCCTTTCAGAAAGAAACTTGCTTTTCGCAGAGTTAAGCAATTCATTGTAGAACTTTACACCAGAAACTTTCCGAAAGTCCATTTATTGTCTCATTTTCTCTGCTAGTAAAACTGCAGAAAATGTTATGCTTTAGTTCTTCACTGTTGGAGTAAGTAGCGCAGAAAGCCTCCATCAAGTCACAGTTGGAAAGTAATCTAATAAAAGAAGATTAGTGAATGTAGAGAAGACAAAAGCAGCCATGTTTGAGTTTAATATCTCTCAAATTTAGCTAAGATGCCCGTTTTTATTTCTTGCAGGTCTGCTAAAAGGTCAGAGTAATGCAGAATGCGTGCCTTCATCTCAGATTTTGTTCATCACAGGTGGATCCCATGTGTCTTCAGTAGACAAGTCACCTTTGTAGCTAGCACCAGTGCCAGCTCCATGCCATTGCACCTTCTTTAGTCTTGATTGCCCTTCCTGCATTTATTGGTGTATTAAAATGACTGAATATGAACATTAAGGACTCCATGAACCTGGGCTAATGGGAGACTGTAGAGAAAATGAAAAAAGATCCACCAGAGGACATCTTGGGGGGGTGGGGGAGGGAGCTGGGGAGGAGGGAAATGACTAATGAAGCTAATTAAAAGAAGCATTCAAATCTGCTTTCTACCCTCATTAACAATTAGCAGGGCACTGGCCAGAGTTTGTACCCTGTGTTTTACCTTAACAACATTCTATTTGCTCTTTGTATATTTAAGTGTTGTAAGGAAATGTGTTTCAATCAAAACTGAACATGAGATAAAGGAAAGAGATGTGGCTTTTGTGATATTCTATCACAAACACTTTTATTGTATCTCTGTAAAATACAATGTATGTATGCATGTAAGTGTTTTCGTCCTGATGTTGCTACTCCCATGGCGAAGAAAAAGAACAAAAAATGGAAAAAAAAATTGGAAAAAAAAAAACAGGCTCATAGCAGCTACTGTGTAGAAATTTCCCCCTACTTCTAATTTGCTGAATGAAGAAAAAAAAAATCTTTTATTTGTGATATTTTCAGAGACATTTGCTCTAGTATGGTGTATTTAAATAATAAAAACTTAAAAGAAAAAATATTCGATGGAGTTTGGGCTTAAACACTGCTTTTTCTCTTCTGTACTTTGGGAAAAGGTAGGGTTTGTTTTTTTTATTTTTTTTTTTATTTGATACCAAGTTCACTTTAAATTTCAGGAGTTGTGAGAGGTGGTGTGTATATTTATTTAGCTCTGGGCCAATAAGGTATTCTTCAAATTACTTAACCATGCCGTTTTTGGCAGGGGTACAAAGCAATGTTTCTGACGGAGTCCTTCTTATAAGTTCAGAATATTCTGTTAACAGCACTTCATTACACTTCTCCAATATCACAGTGAATCTTTTGTGTTTATATATAAATATTTGTTTGATTCTTCAGCTATTTCGCTTACTCTTTTTTTTTTTTTCTCAGTAGGAAAGCCTTGGGTATTGATGAAAAACACGTTAGAGAATGTGGCATAACTATCTTGTTCTCTTAGCAAGTTTGTAGCTTTGGCGGAAACAGCGTGCCAAACCATACCTGTACATAATCTGAGGTTCCATTCGTTTTAGGGACCCCGTGCTCTTTACAGTTACGTTCAATGGGTGAAGCAGCCGTTTCCTGGTGTGCTTTTAGACTCCTGTGGTCTGCTGTGTGCTTTTGTTTATTTTGGTTTGCTCTTCCGCTCTATAGGCTCTGCCTTTCCATATGTTTGGAGGCGGGTTTGGAATTCATCTAATAGAAGTCTTGAGATGTTCAGTTGCTAGTTCTAGGCGCTAGATTATCCCCCAGCAACGGCTTCTGCAGTGCCCGCAGAGGTGCCCTGAGGAGAGCGCGTGTAGGCCAAAGACTCCGTGGGTCCGTGGCCAGGGCTGGAAGGAGGAAAACTAAAGAGGCTGCACTGCCAGGCTTGCAATATGTGAGCAAATCTCAACGACGACTTCTGCCTGTCACAGGTTAATAAAACCAGGTGTTTTAATGCTACCTTTAATTTTCTTTCTAAAAATGGCAATTGTTTTATTTTCTCTTGTTCCAGAAGAGCTCCCGAGGCCCTCTCTGGAGAATAGGACTAGGTTCGTTCTATAGAGAGATCGAGCTTTGGCACAACTCGACCAGCAATCAGCTTAGCTTCCCTGGGAGGTCTGTGCTTACTGCCTGCTTTCGGGTCCCAGGCCAGGAGGAAGAATCACTTGCTCAAACTGCGCTCCTCTTGGAGGAGAATTTAAAGGCAGAGAGTAAAAGTGAATAGTTCATTAGAGCTTAAGACAAAAATAAAATGAATAAAATCACATAAATAATATCTACTTGAGTTAGATCTTGGGGAATTTCTAGGAACTAGTTCTGGCTCTTACATTATTTTTCTTTTAAGATACTGTAAGGGAACGTGGACTCTTCAGGATAGAAAAGGGGAAATGTTAATAAGAATGCAAGCATCTGCTCTATTCTTTTTGGCATAAGCACTCATGTCCCATATAGGGTAGAAATTCAAAGGAGATAGTTAATAACTTTAGTAAGTAATACAGTGTGGCATTTAGTGATGTGGAGGGCTAAGGTTATTAAAGACTTTAAATGAACTATTATACGGCTGGTTCCTCAAGCACTGCTGCGTATTTAATAACGAGCTTCTAAAAGCATTTCTTAAGTTGCAGACCTATAAGATTACAAATGTCACTCATGTTAGTATAATCCACATGCAAGTGATGAAGTCTTCTCTTTGATGTGCTAAATTGGAGAAGGACTAATGGAGCTATGAATATACAATAGGACATATTTAAGTAGTAGTCTTGCTTTAGGTAAAACACTTTCTTGAAACCAGAGGCATTTCAAACAATAAAACCCAGCTCTAATGGGGATGCTCTGTGGATAGAAAGCCACTAAAAACACTCAGGTTTATTCTGATGTGAGCAGTGATTATGTTCCTCCCCCAACCCCAACATTGCTTAGAGAAAAAAATCCACCAGCTTGTTCACCTTTCATTATTGCATTCGTGATGTTAGTGAGATGTACTCTGTTCTTTTGAAAGGCCTTATTTAATATCACCCATGTCACAGAGGAAGATGGCTCCCAGTCCCTATTGCAAGTGCAATTAAAAATAAAAGCAAATGTAACTGAGCCCTGCTGAACTGATTAAAAAAAAATGTTTATGATATGTATACATGTCCCAATTATGCAAACTGCCACTCTTGCTAATGTACAAAGATTCTCCTTTGAAAGGTTGGATGTTTTTTACCTGCCTTGTTCCATTTACACACCCCAAAAGGCAGGAGGGCCTGAGAGACGCCTTTCCAACCCAAACCATTTGCCACAAGAAACTATTTCCAGCTCTTCGTGATTTATTAGGAAGTAGTTTAACACAGACTGTAGTGTCTTATAAAATACAGACTGAGAAAACCCCAAAGTTCCTCATTTATGAATGAAAACACCAAAAAGAAACCTGTGAAATTGTCATCCTTTTAATATTAACTATTTTGCCCTCATTAACACTGATATTTGAAAAAACTAATCCATCTAAAATGAAGCTTTTAAATGTCACTATAGGAAGATTCTAATGTGCACCATGTTTATGTAAAATATTTCTTAGAGCTAATAAGTTATATAAGTGAATCTAAGAGCTATAGATGATGTAGCCCAAATAACTATTTAGGTCGAGAAGTGATTTTCCCAATGATTCCTTCACCGGGGAATTCCATCCCAGGTGCTTGCGCACCTATGACTCAGTTTGAGAGGCCATTGGAAACAGACTATGTACAAGTTGATGTGACTTCTTGCATTGTTACTAACACTCACCTATTGTCAGTCCAGCCAAGTCACAGAAATGCTTATTGCAGTTAAAGAGCAATTTGTTTCCATGAAACTGCAATTAAAGTATTACCGAGCAGCCATTTTAGATTGGCAATGCTCTGAATGCATGTTAAACAGCCAGCACCTCCCACTTGCCGAGCCTGAGATCTGACTCGCAGCAAAGTGGAACACATTCACCCACGTTGGGTACCTAGTTAAGAGGCATTTGCAGCCCTCTGTTCCATCATGAACATGCTGAGAGCAATGGCAAGTCAGGGCTGATTTTTGGAAGGTGAACTTGCAACTTACCTCCAGTGACTACTATTTGCAGTTGCACGAGAAGTGAGAAGTACTTTATGCGGACGGATATGTGCATGTCTCCTAGAGGGAACGTTTTCGAGTTCAGATTGATTCTGCGGAGAATGGACTGCAACTCGGAGGCTTTGAGCCAATCGTGCTGCAGGTCCTGACATGTTACAGCTGTGTAAACAGGGCCATTCTGTCTCCTAAATCACAACTAATAAAGCATAGGATGAAAATCAATTGATTCTGTTATAAGTTCTTTGGATGACACTGGAAAGTTGTTTAATGATTCTCTGTTGGAGTGGTCAAGCCTGGGTTGAGCCACTGAAATACCCATTTTAATTGTCTCTCTCCCCTCAGAAACAGGGCAGGGCAGCCTTTCCTGCAGATTAGCCTCGTGGCCACCAGATCAAAACCTTCTGGGGAAAGAAAGGATCTGAACTGAATTCTTCCTGCACATCTGAAGTTCAGGATTTGTTCAGTGAGAAAGGTGAAGTGCAAAGGTTTTATTGAAAATGCAAAACATTGATGTAAGATCCTGAGAGAGGAAAGGATTTCAGAGGTGGTGTTTTAAAATGCAATTAGCACTGAATTCTAACCAGCTCGGAAACCATCATTAGCTCAGAGAACAGGAGGCATTTCACCTTCCTTCTGCCTAGAAATTCCCCCTACCTGGATCAAAAGGTTTACATCCTCGACTTCCTCAGAAACAATCTTCATGAACAGTGCAATTCTTTGTAGGTTTTCTGCTGTGTTGTTTTAGCTGTAATTTTTTAAAAGAGGAAAACGTTAAAGAGTTTCTTCCTAAATTAATATTTCAATTTCTGTGAATTGAGTATTTTTGGGAACTGTAAAGAGAAAATCTGAGGACAAACTGAATTTACACGTGAAGATTAATTCTGAAAACCGGAAAGGAAATTGCTTGTTTTGGCTGCTGTTGTATATCTTTTTATTTAAATAAGGTTTGGTGGAGGTGGGTGTGTCTTAAATTCTGCATATCTCAGGCCTTTGACTCAATTTCTATTATCAGTCATAGGACTGACACTTTCCATAAAAGCTTTACATCTTGGAATACAATGTTTAGTCTAATAACTTTATCTGGGAATTTTATAATGCTTTGTAAATGTATTTACATGTGAACATTTACAATTAAGAAATTCTTACACTTGTTTTCTCACCGAGTCCTCACAGTAATCCTCTTAATTACTATTATTGCCTCAGTTTTACAGATGAGGTCACTAAAGTTCAGGGAGCTGACGTAGTAAGCAGGGCCAGGACTAGAGTGAGGTTATTGGGTACTCTGTGGGTGCAAAATGCAAGGGGATACCAAAAATTCAGTAATCAAGATAATGTTTTAAGGCGATATTTTAAAAAATAACAGAATCAATGCAAAAACATCCATGATGTACGAAATTTACAATTTAAATCAAGGCAGGATCTGTCTTACTTTCCTTTTGGCCCAGGTTCCAACGTGGCTGGGCACGGTTATGAAGGCCCGCGGTGCCAGAACTGCTATTTGAACCCTGGCATTTGGGGCATTTCCGTAGACTTGACTTATAAATTGTTAGGCTGCAACAATGATATACTTTATTCCATGAGCTGTAACTTGGTTTTTTCTTCCCTTAAAAAACTAATTATTGCACTTTATCTTTATCCAGCCTGGAATGCCAACTTCTTCAGACTGCCTGCCTATCTTAGCCTTGCTCTATAAGAAATTCCTTTTGACAATTCTCAACTACTTCATCATGAGTAATTAAATATAATTGATCATGACTCTGCCCACAAGTTGTTGCTGAGGAAAAAGAGCAAGACTTTAGTAATCATATTAGTTCAGAAAGCAAAATGGATAAATACATCCCATACAAAGTAGTAAATGACGTGTTTAAAATACCTGAATGACCTGTGGATTTGAGTCTGTAGATAATATTTGTGGTGAATTTGAGTCTATAAAAGTAACACATACTTTTATAAGTATAAGCGAAGTAAATATACACACACAACAACTTTAAAGAAAATTTTTACATGTTCTAGTGTGGTGTGAAAAGAAGACATACCACAAAAGAACTAATATTCATGTTTGCTGTTTTAAGATGGGAGAGCACAAAAATGTTCACATGGAACAGATTATACCTTTAATTACATCCAAACATGATTCTGAGCTGGTATTCAACATTTTGTTGGCTGTACTTCCTATTTTCCCATTAATTGCTGGAGTCCAAAAAGATACCAAATTTGTAAATAAATTGCTATCACACGCCATTGAATCCAAGCTGCCTTTATTACAAAGAGAAAAATAGTTAAGGAAACATTTCTACTCAATTGAGTAAAACACTGTTTTGATGTTGATGTAAAGGTTAAGCAAAAAAATGACTTTTCCTTGGCTTATATTCTTGACCACAGTGGATTTTGGTGCCAGAGTACTGGTTATCGAAGTCCTTAATGTCTGTATGTTACTTCATGGAATATCTCAGCCCAATGACTCTCTGCAGTCTATCTTTTAATCTTTTATTCTGCTCTGTGCAAAATGAGACTTAAGTTAGCCAATATATGTTTTTTCTGGTCTGAAGATTGTATTACCCTTCTCATTGGCTATCAACGGTTATACATATACAGTATTCTCTTTAGGTTGTGAGGACCTGGAAAATATGCATAGATCAATCTATACCCTATGCATTCAAAACTATAAGTATTGATTACAATGAAGGAGATAATGTGTATTTGTTATGTGTATAATGTGACCTCAGCTCATAAAATCAGTAAGTTAAGCCTGTACATCCCTGAGAGGTAGGCAGGATTTGTACCAGGTAGTGAGGCTGCCAGACCCAGGAGCTCAACTTCTTGGTTATACTGCTCTATAGTATGACCAAAAACCACCATTCATTCCAGGTTTTCGGCAGATGCCATCCATAGCCAGAGCTGCATAACCAGTTCAAGCAGCTGCCTGAATAGTGTTTATCAGGATTTTTATTTTTATTTTTTGGTGGGGTATAGAGTGGGAATAGATGTTTATAGAATTTAGAAAATAAAATATTTTAAAATTCTAAGCTATGGAGATATTTCTATCATGAGAACAAGGGAGTAGGGAGAATGGAAGGAACAACTGCCTAAATAATTTGCTCTTCTAGGAAGGATTAAAGGGCTGGAGTCTCTTGTTGAGATTGTATGCGCTCCCCAAACACCCTGGCCACACACCCCATCTACATGGTTTTGTTTGTCTTATTTCACTCCTGTCAACAAGACCCTTTGCCCTACCCACACAGGATGCTGTTACTGTGCGTGGTAAAACTCAAGCTATGCTTTTGTGGACTGCAAGGCTGTGACATCAGGAGGTTTCCAACATTAGCAGTGTTGGCAGTTTTTAAAAGTTGATATGATACAGCCTTTGGTGACACTTCACAGGTGTGTCAGGGAGAACTGAGGTGAAAGGAAAATTGCAACAGAGAAAAAGCAGACTCCAATGTTCTTGATGAAGCTCAGGGTACCACGGTGGAAACATTGCCTCTGGCTTGTTAAATCTAACCCTTCTGTTCTCTAAGAGTGGAGTGGAGGCACCAGGGCTGCATGGGTGCAATTCACAAAACTACATCTGGTACCTTATTGTGTAAAAAATTGTGAGGTTTTTGTTTGTTTGTGTGTTTGTTCTTTAACCCTCTTTAGTCAAACATTATAACCTTAGAGAAGGAGAGAAGATTCGGGTGACTTTGGAGCTCTGGAATGGCAGTTTGTGCTGTGGGCTCAGTGAAGGTATAGCTGTAACATTATTCTCTCTGCGTTACATTTTATGTATTTTAGTCCAGAATTTGATTTTCTACCAGTCCACCAAAGGATTCTGCCTCTGGAATGCCCCTGTTTTGCATGCAGATGGCAGGTTAACGAACTCATTACTGTGCATTTTATCCTGCTCTGGACAGATTTGTGACATTATTTTTTCAAAACAAAAGAGGGTTCTGCCCTAGCCAGTTTGGCTTAGTGGATAGAGTGTTGGCCTGTGGACTGAAGTGTTCCAGGTTCAATCCCAGTCAAGGGCATGTACCTCGGTTGCAGGCTCAATCTCTGGCCCTGGTTGGGGTGTGTGTGGGGGGCAACCAGTCCATGTGTCTCTCTCATATGGATGTTTCTCTCTCTGTGTCTCTCCCTTTCCCTTCCACTCTCACTAAAAAGTCAAGGGAAAAATATCCTCGGGGAGGATTAAAAACAACAACAACAGAACAGAACAAAACAGGGTTAGGCAGTTGGTTGGGCCTGATGAGAATTGGGTGACTAAGTGAAAAAATATATTTTCCAAAACACTACTAACCTGCTCAGGGTTGCTGCTTAAATGTTCTATAAAACTATCCCTACTCTCTCCATTTCCCCCCAAAAGGTCTTTGATTTCCCTGCATTCTTAAAGATTTTTAGAACCGTGTGCCTTCCCGAAGGTGTGTGGTCCAATTCCATCCTAAGACTAGGTGATTCTGGGCTTTCTTTCTGATTCCTTGGGCATCTGTGGGCATCTCGTGTGTCTTTGTAACCTTTTTAGCTGCACTCACTTTTGCCATAAGGGATATGCTATGCGAATTAATTATGGCTTATTTACCTTGTATTCTGTGCTTTGTACTTTTGAGGATGAAGGCACCCATGCCTCTCCATTCCTTCCCCTTTTATTTTAAAGTATGTAATAAAGCACATATTACACTGTAATGCTAAGTAAGCACCAAATGGAGTTAGGAAACTGGATTTAATTCTAGTCCTGAAGGGAAGTCAAATGGAATCTGTGGTTAAATTTGTCTTTCCATTTGAATATTAGCCATGGGCTAATCATTTAATTTCACTACCTCCTTTTGCCTATCTTTTAAATAGGAACTTACGAATAACAGCTATATTTGCCAATACATTCATTGTCTTCATTAGAAGGTAAAACGGGCTTTAAATTCTCAAGATGGTATTCTTTTGGAGTGTAAACACTGAAACAATAGAAAGTATAGTAACTTCTCTCATTTACAGATGAGTTATAAGGTCTCAAACTTACTTTGAAAATTATGATAGCTAACTCTTGCCTGTCTCTAATGGAGGGGAGTGATGATGTAGATTAACCCCAAACAATGGATAACAATTTATTTTTGGTTTAGAATGTAATATGTAATTTTTTTTCATTTTGTGAAAAGTCTTTTTTTAGCAGGTTTAGGTTCGCAACAAAATTGAGAGGAAGGTACAGAGATTTCTTATATATCCCTACCCCCACACATGTATAGATTCCCCATTATTAAATGTATCCCCAAGTTTGTTATAACGGATGAACCTACATTGACAGATCATAATCACCTAGAGTCCATAGTTTTCATTAGAGTTCACTCTTGGTGGTGTACTTTCCATGGATTTGGACAAATGCATAATGACATGTATCCATTATTATGGTATCATACAGATGATTTCCATTGCCCTAAAAATCCCCCATGCTCTCTGAATTTACCCTCCCCTACCCCACAAACCCTGGCAACCACCGATCTTTTTACTATTTCCATAGTTTTGCCTTTTCCAGAATGTTTTATGGTTGGAATCATGTAGCCTTTTCAGATTGACTTCTTTCACTTAGTAATATGCATTTAAGGTTCTGCTATGTCTTCTTCATGGCTTGATAGCTCATTTCTTTTTAACACTAAATAATATTCCATTGTCTGGATGTACCACAGTTTATCCATTCACCCATTGAAGGACATCTTGGTTGCTTCCAAGTTTTTGCAATTATGAGTAAAGCTGCACTAATCACCCATCTGCAGGTTTTTGTGTGGATATAAATTTTCAATGATGTACTTTTCGGGAGCATGGTAATATTGCTTTTGTTAGGTAAATGTCACACAAAATTTGCAATTCCGTAAACTCAATCCATATGCTGGTAGAAGGTAGCTCAGAAAAGAAATGAACGTTTATTTTATTTTTTAACTTCTTAAAAAATATTTTTTTTATTGATTTCATAGAGGAAGGGAGAGGGACAGAGAGATAGAAACATCAATGATGAGAGAGACTCATTGATTGGCTGCCTCCTGCATGCGCCCTACTGGGGATCAAGCCCACAACCCGGGCATGTGCCCTTGACTGGAATTGAACCCTGGATTCTTCAGTCCACAGGCCAACGCTCTATCCACTAGCCAAACCGGCTAGGGTGCACATTTATTAAATAATGATGCGGACCATACATTTTTTCTTGTTATCCCCAGTATACAACTTTGAGGCAGATATTACTACTTCTACATTTGCAGTCAAGGTATCAGGGACTTAAGAGAGGTTAAATAATGTGCTCAACTAGAGTTATTTGAAAAGGTGAATCTGACTCGAGTGCCCATGGCCTCCTGTAGGGGAAAGCACATTAGGATTAAAGCTTTCCCACAGTTAATCCCTGGTTGGCTAGTCTACCATCAGGTAATGGAGCTGATACTATACATTTAAAGCCATAGCACACTGTAACCATTACACATCTTTGATTACCTTCGGAAGGAGACATTGATCCAGGTATTGTTTACATAGGAAAATGGTTGTAGTGCCCTCTTGACTATGCACTTTCCTTTGAAAGGATAGTAACATTTATTTCCATTTCATGGTTCTTCAAGGAAGGACAAGGAATTATCTTTTGTTATTTGTCTAGTAATTGAATTAGACAATTGTTAATTGAGCTCAGTACTTGTAATACCTCATTTAATTCTCACAAAAAAAACCTATAAAGTCATTTTATGAATCCATTTTACACAGGTGGAAGCTGAGACTTAGGTTGGGTAACTTGCCCTGTATGTTGGGTACACGGTAAAGCTGACAGTTGCTGCAGCCAGGTCTGTCTGAAATATGCTGTTATGTGCCAGGTACGGTACCTCATTTAACTTTTGTGATCTCCCCATCAAGGAAGG
>NW_005871174.1:2202038-2262038 GCF_000147115.1 Myotis lucifugus | reverse complement strand
CAAGACACAGAGGCGTTTCTCAGCTCTGTTTTGGGACATGTGTCTCACTCAGGAGTCGAGAGCCATGTGTTGGAGCCACAACTATTAATTTTTTGTAATATTAATGAACGGATAAGAGTGGAGCCCTCTGGTGTTTATTGCTTATGCTCTTTTGAAGGTCTCTATCTCCTTCAATGGACGGCCAGCAAAAGTAGAAACTGTTTAATAAGGCCAGTCATTTTTTTAGCCTTTGTATAAGTTATAACCCAATGGTCCAGGGGAGGGTTATATAAACAGACCTCATTTTAAACTCCAGCTCTGTCACCACCCAGTAGCCATATGATATCTTGGAAAGTGTTAATTCGTCTTTCTGAGCCTCAGTTTTCTCAACTGTAAAATGGGGATGCTATGGTGCCCATCTTGGAAGGCAGTATTTCATGGTTAAGAGCACAGACTCTCAAGCTAGACTATCTGAATTCCTACCTTAACTTTGCTGCGTAGTATGTGGCCTTAGGGAAGCCTTTAGCTGGCTGGGTCTCAGTTTCCTGATCTGTAGAATGGAGAATGTGGTGGTGCCTTCCCCAATGAGTTGTTCTGAGGACTGGAAAGCAATTATAATCCTCTTGTGTGGAGGGGCTTTCCCAAGAAGTAGGCCCCCAGGGAAGCGCTGCACACATTGCAAGTTCTATTTCAGTATTTTTAAACAAATAAAAAAGACTTAAAATAGGTATGTATTAATTTTAGAAAGAGAGGAAAGGTGAGGGAGAGAGAGAGAGAGAGAGAGAAACATCAATTGCTGCTTCCTGCACAGTTCCTATAATCGAGCCTGAAACCCAGGCATGTGCCCTGACCAGGAATCAGACTGGCGACCTCTTGGTGCATGACTCGATGCTCAACCATCTGAACCACACCAGCCAGGGCTAAAAAGGACCTTTGTGAAGATTAAGTAAGAAAATGTGTACGAAGCCAAGTGGAGTCAGTATTGAGATACAAAGCCTCATCCGTTCACTCCTGCCCCCACCTCCGGCCTGTCTGAGGACTGGGCGTATGGTCAGTGCGAGGTCTATACGGCTGGGGACAGCTCACTCAACTTTAAAAACTATGGGGCACTTTCTGGCCCTCAAGGTTTATATTCTTCCTTTGCAAGTAGAAGCTGGTATTGATTTCAGAGCCTTGAGAGGGGAGAAGTGATGTTCCTTATTTACTAACATTTACTTGGACTGGTATCTGGGACACCCCAAATATGCTATGAGTCATTCAGAGGATAACGAGATCTATCGCACTGTACAGATTACTCACTAATTTGACATTTGGGGATTTTTTTGCAAAATGTTAGGGAACATTTGACAAGATGCAAATTGCTGCATCCGTAAGTACATTTGACTCTGAGGATGGGAGGCACGCTCCCCTGATGTGGTTACATTTGTTTCTAGCACCAGCTGTTGCATCCTGACAAGGTGGCTTGTTTTATTTTCCCCCCACTAAAGGAGAAAGTATTTGAATTTTGCTCTGAAAACATAACTAAAACTCATCAAGCACCTACTATGTTTCATTTAGTCTTTACTGTGATCCTGTAGGTACTTATCATTAGCATCTCTATTATTTAGTGAGAACACTGGAGTTCAGAGATGTTAAGCAACTTGCTTAAGGTCACACAGCTCTGAAGTTTCTACGCTAGAATTTGGACCAGGGGCTGCCTATCCCCAAAGTCTGGGTTCTGCTACAGCAGAATGTCTCTCACACCACCAGAGCATCATCTGATTCTGACTCGCTTCTCCCACAATGAGGAGGTGTGAAGGAGAGGAACATTTCTTGGCCAGTCCTTTGTTTTAAACCACTGGGCAGCATCTTGTTTGACACTGTTTCATAAGTGAGGTCTGAATGAGCTGGTAATCTTATCATGACATTGTTTTCAAAGTCAAACAAGGAAGACTGTGTTAAGGGAACGAGAAGGGCCCTCCCAGGCCCCATCCCCAGGCGCAGTTATCGTGGTCACATTATTTTTGGCATTGTACCATACCGCTGAGGTTTTCCACTCCCTGTCAGGCGGATTTTCTCCCTTTCCTATCAGCTTCAGGAAAACAAAGGGGCATGTGTATAGGATCTGGATGTGAGGAATATAGGATGTCCAAGAAGTAGGGGTAGGGACCTTAGGGAAAGCCTGGATTCTGGGCCATAGTTCTTGCGGGAACCCAGTTGAAGGGAGGAGCTGTTCCAAGAAGAGGGCCCCCAGTGAGGTACTTACACACTCAAAAGAGCAAATAAATGCCTCCTGGTTCCAAGGGCCACCCCAAAGCCACACTCTTCAGTTACCATTTTAAATGAAAGACAAATATCTGAGAGATGCAAGTTAAAACTATGATGAGATATCACCTCACACCTGTCAGAATGGCTGCTATCAATAAATCAACAAACAACAAGTGCTGGTGAGGACGTGGGGAAAAGGGAACCCTCATGCACTGTTGGTGGGAAGGCAGACTGGTGTAGCCACTATGGAAAAGAGTATGGAGTTACCTCAAAAATTAAAAATGGAACTGCCATTTGACCCAGAGATCCCACTTCTGAGAATATATCCTAAGAAACCTCGAATCATCAATCAGAAAGAATATATGCACCCCTATGTTCATAGCAGCGTATTTACAATAGCCAAGACCTGGAAACAGCCCAAGTACCCATCAGTAGATGAATGGATAAAAAAAGCTGTGGTACATTTATACATTGGAGTACTATGCAGCTGTAAAAAAGAGGGAACTCTTACATTTTGTAACAGTATGGATGGACCTGGAGATTATAACAGTAAGTGAAATAAGCCAGTCAGAGAAAGACAAATGCCAAATGATCTCACTTTATGTGGAATCTAATAAACAAAATAAACTGATGAACAAAATAGAACCAGAGGCACAGATACATAGAACGGACTGACAGATGTCAGAGGGGAGAGAGGTAGGAGGGACTGGATGAAAGAAGGTAAAGTTATTAGCCAAAGAACATATATGCATGCACTGTTGGTGGAATACAACAGTGTGGTGATGGCCAGAGGGACGGATGGCCAGAGGGAGGGAGAGGCATGGGCCTGGTGGAGGTGGGCAAATGGAGGGAAAATGGGGGACATCTGTAATAGTGTCAACAATAAAAATAAAATAAAAAACAACAACAGCCAAAACTAAACTTTAAATATTATACTAAAATAAATAGATAGGTAAATAAATAAGTAAAAGTTTTAGTCTAAAAAAATAAAAGAGACAAAAAATACAGGGTTTCCTTCCAAAAATGTATACACACTTTAACAGCTGATAGCTCAATTTTGAAAATGAAATGTATTTTAATAAACACTGCCTTTATAATTATTCAAAGTGTGTGTATATATTTTTTCAGACACTCTATATATTAAATAGGAGGTAAGAAAGCTCTAAGATTTTTCATACATTTCCTTATACCTTTCCTATCTCTGTTGGTAAGTCAGGCCTGCCCAAAGGAATAGTAAGTTTTTCAAAACAGAGATTGTGTGCTCTGTCTGCTTCTTCCTGACTGCTTGGTAGCATTGTGTGTATGGTAAGGGCTTAATAAATGCTTCTTGAAATGAAAATGATCCTTGGAACAAAATCCATCCTGTGAATTTTAATACTTTAGTATTTAACATTGTAAGAATTGATAGTGACTAACTTCTTTCTTTCTCTAGCCTTGAACATTTAAAACAGGTTTACAACACTTGATTTTTAACAAACAGAAATAATATATAGGGATACAACTCAAAGGCTAGAACAGGGGTTCCCTACCTTTTCAACCAGGGAAGTCCTTTTTAATGTTATGAAACCTTCATGGATCCTTCCATATGATAATGGTTGTATTTTTAAGGTCTATTAAATTGGGAGAAAACTACAATAACAAAATATTTTGTAGTAATTTTAATTTTTTTTAACTCCAACATCTAAAACTGGAAAGAAAAGAGCAGTATGGCTTGTGTCCTATTATATAACCTACTTATCAGCTGGGAGGTGGGGAGTGGGGTGGACACAGCTTGAGCTTGGAAATTGGTGGGCTAAGTGTTTGGAGGTATTTAGCTTCTTTTGGTCTCTTCCTCCACTTCTTTTTCTATACAGTTGAAAGCCATAGCCATGTTAGCAGTTGCAACCCAATTAAGAGTGCTGATTCATGCCCTAACCGGTTTGGCTCAGTGGATAGAGCATCGGCCTGTGGACTGAAAGGTCCCAGGTTCGATTCCGGTCAAGGGCATGTACCTTGGTTGAGGGCACATCCCTGGTGGGGAGTGTGCAGGAGGCAGCTGATCGATGTTTCTCTCTCATCGATGTTCCTAACTCTCTACCCCGTCCCTTCCTTTCTGGAAAAAAATCAATAAAATATATTTTTTTAAAAAAAGAGTGCTGATTCCAAATGCAAACTGATGAAGGGCTGGGTTTATTCTTCTGGGACTTCCTACTCCAGAAGTGGTCCAAGTAAAACTGGCCCCACTTGAAGTCTTTACCCCTGTTAGAATGGTCGCCTAAATGTCATCTTCACAGGAAGGAGACAGCACGGGTTAGTGAGTCAAACACCGCCTTGCTCATCCAGAGGCCTTGGTACTAAGTCTGGCTCTGTTTCCAGTTGGCTGACCAAGCCAATTCAGCTCTCTGGAGTACCCTGAACTCATCTGTAAAGTGGGAGATGGAACTAGATGACCTCGGAAGGCCCATTTGTAGGCTACAGATCCCCAGGAATGGACCTGAAGCACCCGAGCCATCTAGCCGGGGGCCAGGTGCCACCCAGCGTGTCCTTATGCCAAGCCCACCACCTGCACAGACCAGCTCACGGAAGGTTGCACTCAGAACTTTGCTCTGGGTCTCTCTGGAAAAGGGGATTTCATTTTTGGTGTCCTATTATTAACCTTTTTCCACGCTCTGTTTTCCAAGTTTAGGTTGGCTCAGCAGAGATGAACATGGATTGTTTGGATTTTTGCCCAAGCTGTTCTCCGAGCCTGATAGCACATTCATTACTCCCTACCCATGGTTTCTGCTAAATGACCTCGTTAGTGCTCTAATTACATGTTGCTCTTCAGAAAGCCGGGGGTGGGGGTGGATGAGTTAACGAAGGCTGAGGACTGAGATGGAGTACATTGTAAACATGCTGAATGACGCCTACCTTCCCCTGGCCTGATTACCCATGGGGAGTTGGAAGGGAAGCTTTATGCTTCTTTGTCTCCTCTTCTTCTATCATTACACATTAAAAGATAATAATAACACATACAAAATGTGTTTGTGATAGTTGGTAATACATGAATTTGAAAGCTGGATAGTAATATCTTTATAATTTGATGTCCATAGAATCAGAGAATTAAAAAAAAACCCTAAGGGAATAAAAATGAAAACAGATATTGAGTGTCTATCATGTGCGCATACAGGTTTTTGTTCATCTTACCAACAATCCTATGGGCTACTTATTATGCTTGATTTATTAATGACGAAGCAGGGTCAGAGAAGTTCAAGTATTTTCCAAAGACGCAAGTCAAGTATGTGGCAGAGTTGGGAATTGAAAGCCCAGGTATGTCTGATTCTAAATCCCAATATCCCATGCTACCTCTCTATTAATTAACTCACTCATTTACTCATTTATTCAACAAATATACTCGACCTCTATCCTATGACAAAGTATAATCACAAAATTTCAGAGTTTCTACATTACTATTTTAAACTCAAGTCTACAAATTCCTCAGGTGACTTTAATTCAGTGGTGTCTTCTTCAATCGTAATTTCCCCTGTCCTCTCAGGCTTCTTACACTTCTGCCTTGAGGGGCAGATCACAGATCTGAGATTCAGGATCCTGGTTGGTATATTTAAAGATTATTCTGAGAAAACTTCTGTTTTTCAGGTAAGGAAACTGAGGTTCAAAGATTTGTTGAAGTGGTCAACTCTTTACTACACCACATTCCAGTGGTGTCAAGAGTGCATTTGTATTTATTTGGAGTGTGGAGAAAAGAAGATGGTGAGCCATGACACATAACGAAGATTTTCACCCCCAGCAGCCTGAGCCCATGAGGAGAGGTGCCGTGCCCACTGCACACAGAGGCTGATTAGCAAGTGACTTTAACTTTAGCTTGTTAACTACAAAACCACACGGGTTTAATTTTAATGAAAGAGAACCCATCTTCCAACCTGGGTCTCTGAAGTTGTAGGGTTTTCTTTTGGGTAGTGTTTAGGTGAACTTGTAGAGTCAAATACTTTCACTTATCCCAGTGGAATTCTCTCTGCCACGTTTTTAAAAAAGTGGCAAGTACGATCTGTTGAGTGATGAGGAATGTCCACACTTATGAAAAAAATAAATGATGTGATAGTAATATTAACAGGATTCAACTTTCACCAAGTGATGAACTTTCTTAAAACAGGGGGGTCTAAACCATGTGAGTACTAATTAGCGTTTCAACAAAGAACTTGGAATTTTGCAAACCAAGCATTTAAAAATGTGAGCATTGTTTGTTTGACAGACTGTCGAGACACTTGTGCAGGCTTAATGTATTAGTTTATTCTATAGCAATCAAGTTGTTATTATAACTACAAGAAGACGGAAAAATAAGACTTCCACAGTCAAATCAGCCATAGGAAAGAGGCGAAAAACAAAACACAACTTTGAGCTATTTCCTGAATCTATAGTATATTTGCCGAACTGGGGGTGTGAAACAGCAGGAAGCCATTACTGCATGTGATCCTAGTTTTAATGATTCCACTAGAACATCATAAACCTATAATATGTATGCCTCGAAATAAATTATAGATCCCATAGTAAAAGGCAACCCCTTATTCCACATTTATCAATTTTGGAGAACTGCTCCCTTCTTCTGCAAATAAGTCATTAAGCTTCATGTTTCACCACAGAACAACTTTGGGAAGAATTATTCAAACCTTCTGAAGTAATTCATTTGTATTCCTCTTCTATTTTTAATAACCAAAAACATACACAGGAGATGCACATATACCTCTAGAATTTTTGAATGACTGGACAAAGCACTGTTAAAAATTCAACAGCACTAATTACTAGCTGAGCAGTATAAAAACCTCTGAATAAATGTCAGCCTAGGAGATAAGCTCTTATCTTAATCTAATGACTCCACAGACTTAATTTGTCAGGCCAGCCTCGTTGATGAAAAACAGGCTTCTAGTCTCCAGTGTGAGCAGGGACATCGTTCCAAATCTTTGAAGTTGGATAGTAATACCATCAGTGTCATCCTATAAAAATCTTGCCACCAAGCCAATTTAATTCTTATTGTCCTGTTACACTAATTAAAGTTGTTCCACCCCCGTTGGACAAATATCTAAAAGTGAAGTCAATGTATTTGTAGATTTGCTACATTTTGAACTAATCACCCTCAACTTCCCATGTTTTGTGCATTTTTTTCATACAGCCGGAACAACAGGGACCATCTATCTTTCTATGGGGAAGCTGAGATGCCCATTCATTGAGAAGCCATGTAGCAAAGTAGTTGAGAGTGGATCTTCTGAGGCAGAAACACCTGGTGGAATTTTTGCAGAAACACCTGGTGGAATTTTTGCTCTGTCACTTATAAGCTGTGTGACTTTGGGTAGATTTCTTAAACTTTCTTAGCCTCATCATGGATATTATGAAGGTTAAATAAAATAATGCTTGCTAAGTACTTAGAGTGCCAGACCTTTATATTTAATTCAGTTCAGCTTTTATTCATTCACTGACTCCATTCATTCATTCATTCATTCATTCATTCATTCATTCAATAAACAAATACATAACAAGTCTATGGCATATGCTAGGTGATATATAGGGCATATGAAGAACCAATGGGCAGAATCTGTTGCCTTTGAAGGACTTTGTATGAACTTGTAGCTCGAGCCTGACACAATCAGCTGATCTCACTACACCTGGGCAGGAAATTCTACAGAATTACCAAGACTTTCCACTTAAACTTCGTTGTGAACCTTGTTGCTGGTTTTCCAGCAACATGGGGACGTAAATCTCCATCACAGAGGTCTGTTGTGCAGATGACATGAGATAATGTATTGCGGACAGCCAAATGTTGGTGGCCTTTCAGTTCCCTTCCTCTCTTGTCCCTGCTGACCCAGAATCACACGCATGGTACAAGCACATCTAGGGAGGCCTCTTTTGTTTCATCCCATTCTCATCAGTCAATGTATATTCTTTCCAGCATCCTGTCCTTCCTCTGCCCAATTCCCTCTTCACTACTTGGATGGCACCTTATTGATTTTCTATTCTATTTAATGCCACTTGGAGATATTTGTTGATATTTGTTATTTTGTTGATTTCCTTCATGGAATGCGAGGACACAATTTCTTTAAAACCTCTTGAAATTCATGCAGGTATTTAATAAGTATGTGCTGAGAGTCTGTTACCTACTAGGAACTCCACTGGGTATTGGTGTCCCCAATATCTGAAAGCTACAGTCCCTACTCTTTAGAAATGATACTGTGGTACGGTGAATGCAGTGACAGGCTCCTCAGGTGCAGTGAGAGCATGATGGAGTGGGGGAGACATTCAACTCAGATGGGAACTCACTTGTTGATGGTTTTACAGAGGAGATGGCTCTTGGGCCCAGCTCTGCAAACTACGTAGGAGTCGCTTGGTAAAGACAGAGGGAAAGGAAATTCCAGGTTGATGAATCAGCATGAGCAAGTGGAAGAAAGTAGTTCAGTAGAAGAGTGAAGGGCCTGGGGGAAAGTGGTGGGAGATGAGATGGAAATGAAGGATTCCCAAGATCCTCCATGCTGAGAGTTAGAATTTCATCCTGGGAGTGTCAGGAGCCATTGATAAAGTTTAAGGAGGCTGTTAGTTCTCATTAGCATGTATCGTGGGCTCAGGAATTGGGTTTGTGTCTGTGTTCTCCTGCTTCTCACCACTTTCATGGTCTCTTCATGATCTTCCTTCCACCTCTGAGGCCCAGATTCACTGAGCGCCCTGGCACCTGCCCTCAGTGTCCCTCTTCTGGTCTCCGGTCATCACTGGTGACTCACAGCTCTCTGACTTCCTCTGCTCTAACGACTTTCTATTCCATCTACACAACTTTTTCTCCTGTTACAGCAGGGACTGGGACTGCTCTGCCCTTGAAGCCTTCAGCAGTGATGTTCTCATTCCTAAGTCACCTTCTTTTACTCTCCTACCTTCTCCTTCCCTTCCAAACCTCAGTGATACATCCATTGCTCCATCCTTCCTACCCTCTAGTCTTCAGTCCTTTTAACCTCCTTTATTTCCTATCCTGCCTAGTTAGAGTCCCATGGGAATTTCTATTACTGACTCTGTTAATCCCCCTCACTCCTAATATTCAACTTCAACCATTTCCTTCACTGCTTGAAGAAAATGGAATAACCTTGGCTTATTCCACTTATCACTTACAGTATCTGGTTTTCAGTTGAGCTCTTAGTTTTGGCCTTTTCCTCAACTCTCATAGACTTCCTTTCTCATTCCTTCCTGACACACAGTTTTGGGTGACACCTGTTGGAGACAGGTTTGGTGGACATGCCTACTCTACCCTAGGAACTTCCTTTTCAGCAAGTACTCCAGCCCCCACTGCAACCCTGCCACAGATGTTTGGAAAAGGGTGGACATTTGATACTGAACCTCAGTGAACTGATCTATTGACCATTGGCCAATCAAATTTTCTTTCTACAGTCTGTTCCTATATTATTTAAACAGACTGCACTTTATTGTCACTCCTTTCAATGTATTTCTATTACTTTTGACCAAAAAGCTTTGACAAGGTTATTGTAGTCCTCAAGTCTCAACCTACTCCTGCTCCCCTCACTCTCTTTATTGAATTTTAGTAAGAAAATAGAGAAACTTTAATCAGAAATCCTTCAGTTCTCCTCCAACTGTTTTCATCTGTATTTCTTACTAGTCATATCCTGTCTTACAGAGATTCCTCCTACTTGGGTTCTTTTTAAAAACACAACTTCAGTTTATTTACATTTATTAAGCTTATTTCTGCTACTTTATTTTATGTTTTCTATTTACTATGCTTTATATCTTTGTTTTCTATTTTTCTTCTTATGTGGGTTGATTGAGTTTCTCAATTATTGGTTTGGAAATTACACTTATTGCTACTATTCTTTTAATGAATTTTCTTAGACTTTTAACATTTGTATTCAAATTTACATTTTTTCCACCAAAATTGAAAGTTAATCAGTGGTTACATCATTCTCTTCATAGAAGCTTTAACTTTCATCTTACTAAGGTTCCATCAATTCCATAGTAAAATTATCTAGTACTAAAGTTATACTTTATTTATAAATAAGAATTATTTAGATTTACATACATGTTTTACAAGTGCCCCTTGCCCCCCATTTTTTTCCCTTCAAGGTTAATTTTTTACCCTTACTGAATACATCTTTTAGTAGTTTTTTTTTTTTTAAGAGCTTGGGGTCATTAATTTTTTTGAATTCCACCTGTTGAATGGTAGTTTGTATAGAATTTTGTATAGGATTTCAGACTTGGGATTTTCCCTTGACACTTTAGGAATCATTCCATAAACTTTTATAGTCATCATTGTTATTGAGGTCTGCTGTCAATATTATGATCATTCCTTTATAGGTCATCTCTATTTTTATTTATTTATTTTTGAGTTTATTTTATTTTTTTTAAATATATTTTTATTGATTTCAGAGAGGAACTGAGAGGGAGAGATAGAAACATCAATGATGAGAGAATCATTGATCAGCTGCCCCCCATCAGGGATGGAGTCTGCAATCCCAGCGTGGGCCCCGACTGGAATCGAACCATGACCTCCTGGTTCATAGGTCGATGCTCAACCATTGACCCACTTAGACTATTTTTTTAAAAAAATCTTTATTGTTGAAAGTATTACACATGGACTATTTTTTTATTTTTTAAAATTTTTATTGTTGAAAGTATTACATATGTCCCTCCCCCCCCCCCCCCAAAATTGACCTCTTCTAGCCGGCCCCTGTTTCCTCCTCCCACACCCCCACCTGCCATCCCTGGGCCTTCTCCACCTATTGTCTGTTTCCATGGGTTATGCATATATGCATCCAAGTTCTTTGGTTTATCTCTTCCCACCCACCCACCCCGGACTTCCCTCTGAGATTCCACAGTCTGTTTCATGCTCCTATGTCCCTGGATCTATTTTGTTCATCAGTTTATTTTGTTCATTAGATTCCACATATGAATGAGATCATGTGATACTTATCTTTCTCTGACTGGCTTAGTTCACTGGGCATAATACTGTCCAGGTCCATCCATGCTGTTGCATATGATTAGATTTCTTTCTTTTTTACAGCTGCGTGGTCATCTCTATTTTTAAATCTCTGATTCTTTTATGTTTCCTCTAATTTTGATATTGTGTACTTTCACTATGATGCATATAGGTGTGGGTTTTTAAAATTTTGCCCTTTTGGCACTTGATGGGCTCTCTAAGTATCAGAACTGATGACTATTCATTTTTGGAAAATTCCGGGTTAATATCTCTCTGTACTCCAACCCATCCCCATTCTCTCTAGTCTATTCTTATGAAACTACTATTTTGAGATACATATTGGAGCTTTTTAATAATTTCTTTATGCTTTTCAAATTTCCTTTTTTTCCTCCCAGCTTTTTATCCGTTTTGATAGCTTCTTGGGTGGTTATTTCAGTTCTCTGTACCAGTTCACCTGCGTCTAACTTTTTAACCTATCAAATTTTGTATTTCATGAATATTTTTAATTTTCAAGAAATTTTAAATTTCCGGATCTTCTGTCAGGGAAGTTATTGTTTCTTTAATTTCTTTGAGAAATTAAATCACTACTCTTTTTTTTACTACTCATTTTAATGTTCTTTTTCTACTGCTCAAATATCTCTATTTTCTTGGGATTAACTTCTGTTTTCTGGTTTATTGGCTCTCTCTCCTTGAAATAGATTTTTAAAAAATACATTTAAAAATTCTGTTTGTGAACTCATCCTTTCATTTTCTTGGGACCCGATGTCCTCCTTGTGGGGATGGTTTCATGGCTGCTTAGGCCCCAGCCCTAGAGCCTGTTTCTGACCAAGGTTACAATTGTGATTGGTTGGTTCTATTACCCTGCAAAAATAGGTCCTTCCCCTCAATGCAGTGTGGAATAGGGTCCTAGTTTTATTATAAGAACTCAGAGTTTACCCTGTTTATGGGCTGATGACTTCTTCTTGGCTCCAACCTTGGGCTGATGGATGGAGATATTTTGGCGACCATTAATGACTGTAAGCACTATCCTGATTTCTAGCTTTGGATGGGTGATTTGCACCCATGTTATGCACTGGATATTCAGCTTTAGTTTTCACTTAACACCCTGGTTTCCCATCTGTTTCTCTTGTTTTCAACATCTCTTGTTAGGGAGACCTGTCTGGTGTTTTAGGTTTTTGCTTTGTTTGTTTGTTTATGGAGTATATTTCTTGTTTTTGAGTATGACTGAATTTTTTAAAATGCTTTTATTTTTTTAACTCAATAGTGTATGAAAGAGTTTAATATGCCCTTTTTAAATAATACATACTTTGTTCCTTGCAATTCATATTCATCATACTTATAAATTACATTTTGCTTTCTTATTTACAATGCTTAACACATTTATGTTTATATCTTTTCTACAATATAGCTATTTTATTATTAATTTAATTTTTACTTTTATAAAAGCAATAAATGTATATTGTTTTAAAAGTTACATAGTACTAAAACACTTATAATGAACTAGAATAATTTTTATTCTCATTCTGAATTTTATGCCCAAGAAACAATTACTCTCAAATCTTCTATCTCTTCCCCCTGATATTTAACTTCATCTACATTAATAAAAGAGAAACATGCAAATTAACCATCACTTCATCACTCTGTCATTCCGCTACACCCACCATCCAACCAGAGTGACTATGCAAATTAACCCAACAAAGATGGTGGTTATTTTGCATACACAGGAGCAGAGCGAAGGCAGAAGATGACTAAAGATGGTGGTGGCCACGGAGCTGAGCAAGCATGGAGGCTTGGGTTGCTCCCTGTGACAGAGGAAGCCAAGCTTCCCACTGGCCCTATACTCTGCTCCAAAAGGGGCTGGGAGCCTAGGTCACCGGGGCTCCACTGAAGAAGTGGCTGGGGGCCTGGATCGCCCCTGGCCTCCAACCAGCCCTGGCCTTTGCTCGAGGAGCTGGAAAAAAAAAGGAGGGGCTGGGAGCAGCCAGAGTGGAGAAGCCAAGCCTCACTGCTATGGCTGGACCAAAGGCCTGGGTCCTGGGTGCCAGAGGAAAACCAGTGCCGGCAGCCAGGGGAAGGAAGGCCTATTGCGTGAATTTTCGTGCAACGGGCCACTAGTATTTCTAATAATAGCTGACACTGCTTACCATGTAACAGTTACTGTTCTAAGTGCTATTAATGTATTTAATCTAAATAATATGCTTATATCTTGACTGATAAATTTTAGGAATATTTGATTGTATTTTTGCTACAGTAGATAAAAACTTAACTCTATGCTTCTTTTTTCCCTTCCACATATTTGTTTAAATAAAAAATTTTTAGTTTATTATGCACATGCAAATGTTGTTCAATGATGAGCCAAATAGTGCATTACAACCCCGTTTCTTTCCCTTTTCTGCCCTTTATTTCTCTTGGAAATGACAATTGCATTGTTTTTTCCTTATGTACCTTTCTATATAGGGTTGGTCAATTTTCCCAATGTTCCAATATCTCTACTGTAAATAAAAAAAATTTGTCCAAGTAAAGTAGCTCTAATTTTTCTATAGAACTTCTCCCAGAAATTTGCCTCTCCTGATCCAGTATGGACTTTTTCTTTCCGGAAGATTTCATAGATGTCATTATATGATGCTTTTGCCTCTCTTCTGGTCTGTTTTTTGGATTTCATGTTTTGTTTTGTTTTTAAGTTTCTTGTTTTGTTGACACATACTTTCCAATAAGTTTCTAAAACACTTTAATGTTTTAGTTGTTGTAAATTTTAAGTGTTTTTATTCTACTTCCACATTACTGAAAAGTTAGGAATAGAATTCTAGATTGAAAATTATTGTCACTTAAAGTTTTATAGACATTGCTCTACTCTTCCAATGTCTGTTACTACTATTGATTAGTCTGGGTTGGTTTCTTTATAAGGAGCCTGCTTTTCCCTATCTGGGAAAATTTTGTGACCTGCTCCTTAATCCTACATTCCACTAGATCCCAAGTATTCTGAACTGTCATTAGAACAAAAGTTTGGTGTAAATATTTTTTGGGGGATGATTGGTTGGTAATGTTGGTGTTAGTAGTGTTGTCAGTTCAAACTACAAGTTGGTTGTTTAATCCTTTGCTATTATCATGGTTTTAGATTTTTTGGACTTACTTTATGGTCAAACATATGTACTATCTTGGTGAATGTATAATCACACTTGAAGTTATTGGATGATGAATTGTATAAATATTTATACATATCAATTAACTAATCTTCATAGTATTATCAAATCTTCTTTGTATACACAAGCATACCTTGCTTTATTACACTTTGCTTTATTGTTCTTCACAAATATTGCATTTTTTACAAATTGAAGCTTTGTGGCAGCCCTTAGCAAGTCTACTGGTGCCAAGCAGCATTTTCTCACTTGTTTCTGTGTCACACTTTGGTAATTCTTGCAATATTTCAAACTTGTTCATTCTTATTGTATTTGTTATGGTGTTCTGCGACCAGTGACCTGTAGAATTTTTTAGCAATAAAGTATTTTCAAATTAAGGTATGCATATATTTTTAGACATACAGTGTAATGCTATTGCACACTTAATAGACTACAGTAGAGTATAAACATAACTTTTAAAAAATGTTTTTATTAATTTTAGAGAGGAAAGGAGTGGGAGGAGAAAGAGAGAAACATCAATTGGCTGACTGGGAATGGAATCTGCAACGAGGGTATACACTCAGACTGGGACTTGAACCAGCGACCTTTTGGTGCAGGGATGACACTCAACCAACTGAGCCACACTGGCCAGGGCAAACATAATTTTTATATGCTCTAAGTAACCAAAAAATTCACATGACTTGCTTTATTGTGATATTTACTTTACTGTGCCTGCACTATCTGAACCTGAACCATCTCCAAAAATGCCTGGAGTGATCTTTTTCTAATTGTTCTATGAATTGTTAAGAGAGTGGTATTTCAATTTGCTATTATGATTGTGGTTTGTATAATTATCCCTTTAATTCTGTCAATTTTTTCTTCATATTTTGAAACTCTGTTATTATACACATACAAATTTATGATTGTTATGTCTTTCTGATCAATTTACTCTTTAATCATTATAAAATGTCCATGTTTATCTTTGATATACTCTGTGCATTGAAGTTTATTTTGTCTGTTATTAATATAGTCCCTCCAACCTTTCTATGCTTACTGCTTATATTATACATTTTTACCTATTTGTTTTCAATCTATGTGTGTCATGACATTTAAAGAGTGTCTCATATAGATGTTATAGAGTCTTGCATTTTATTTATTTATTTATTTATTTATTTATTTATTTATTTATTGGTAATCCTCACCCCAGGATATTGTTTTCCCCTCTGATTTTTTTGAGTGGAAGAGAGGGGTAGAAACAGAGAGAGAAATACATCGATTGGTTGCCTTCAACACCTGCCCTTGACCGGGGCAGGCATAGAGAGGCTGGTTCTATGATTTGGAAAAGCTTCACATTGGATTCAGCTGCTGCTCCCAGGAGGATCTACCACCGATGAGCTGAAGAACTAGCTGTTGGTGGGGTGATGCACCTGGGAACCCAAAACAGACAGGAAACCCACAGGAAGCAGCAGGTAGCAGATAGGAAGGAACAAGCCCAAATTTCCTCCTCCAGCCTCTGTCTTCCTCTAACATTTCCTATTAACAGGCCTTTATAGGAAGTTAACTGGCAAAGCAAACATGATGTTTGAAAAGTCCCAGCCCAGCATCACGAAATGGAAAATACAAAAGTGAGTTTGGAGCTGAGAGAAAACAACTAAATACTGGTCCCTTTTCCTATGGTGTTGTACATCTTCACATATCTTTTATTTACAGATCTCTTCTTGTACTTGCTTGTTCTGCTCAACTTCCATTCTCCTCCATATTTCTTGCCTCTTATTAACCTTTTGTAATTAGCAAATATCACAGAGCCTGTCGTAGGGGAGCTAGGAGCTACTCAAAATGTTTGCTGGATTAATGATAATACAAGAGAATCAATGATAAATGATAAGTGATAAATGATAAGTGACAAATGAAGTGCAGACTTCAGTTGCCATATAGGCTCAGTGGAGAAGGGAGAGACTACCATGCACTTGGGTGGCCCCTAAAACTTCACAGATGAGATGAGTCTTGAGCTAAACTATGATAAATGGGAAGGGTCTAAATACATGGAAAGAAAGATGCATTCAAGGTGGAGGGCATGGTATGAACAAAGACTTGGAGGTAGAAATGAGCTACATGCCTTTGGAAGACAGGCATGGCTGTAGCTGAGGCTTCCATCAGGAGTGAGAGGCGGACTTTGGATAGTGGCCCTTTAACGATTGGTTATACTGTGGAATCTTAAAGGAGCATGGAATATTGTTGATAAAGAAGAGGCATAGAAGGTGTTTCAGGCATGAGAGAGTCGTGGTGAAGGCTACTGAATCAGAGTGCTGTGCAGGGTGGTAGGGGTAATATTTGTTGCTCAGGTCTTAAGCATGTATGTGTAGCAGAATGGTGCTTCTGTTAATAGGAATCAGGAAATCAGAAAGAAAAACAAGTTTTACAATTTTTTAATGGTTTTGGGATTTTGATTATACTGAGTTCAATTTGAGAGTCCACTTGCAGAATCAAGGAAGTGCAGAAAGAGCTAGAAAATGAACCAGGGGAAGTCAAATTGTTTTCTTGGGGGAAAAAGAAATTCAGGCCAGCATGTGTTCATCATTGTCTCTGCAAGGATGGGTAACAGCAAGAGGTAAGCAGTGCGCATTTGGTTTAGTTTAGAGTCAGCACTTGAAATTAGGGATAGACCAGTTACCCATCACTTGACACTACCCCTGTCCCATTTCCTTGAATCTTGTTGAGGCCATCAAACTATTTTTTCTTTTTGTGGACCACCTTCCCTACCCTCCGAGAAAGAACCTTTGCCTATATTTTAAATTTTGGCAAAGCCTTCTATCTGTTTACTAGGTTTAAAATGATAAGATTTATTTTTTCTCCTTAGTCTTGGTGCTCTTTTTTCTTAAAGGAGAATAAATTTAGCAGAAAAAATATTTCTGACACCTTCCAAATGGAATGATAACATATTGTTGAGAAAACTAAACCCACTTGGTAATCAGACAGGTGGACATGTTCAAAATGCTCTAGTTTCCAACCCCTTTAGAGCATTCGCTACACATACACAAGGGGGGGTTCTGTTTCTTTCTTTCCCTGTTAAAGCATTTCTGCTGTTTTTAGGAGAAGCCACGCCCTCTTGCCTGGGGCCTGGGAAAGCCAGCCTCACTTCTCTCACATGTAACTTTAGCAAACCACTCGGGCTGCCAGGCACATTGGAGATCCTGTGGGGGCAACTCCGCAGAGACCAAGGGCAAGATAATCAGTCCAAGGAGACAGTTAATTTTAGTACAAAAGAGGTTAGATGTGATTTATTTCCAACACCAATGAACCAAAAGAGCTAACAATCATCAGAACAAAACACAGAACCATCAAATACTCCAGGCAAAAATGGCCTGTGTCAGCTGACATCGGTGTCCTCGTCATCGTTAGCAAGGGAGACAGGCTTCAGTGGCTCAGGAGCTGATGTGGAGGACACGTTTAAGTTGTCTTTATAGGAAAAGGGTTTGAATCATCAGAGAGTTGGAGAAATGGATTTGGAGACAGGAAAGAGAATAGGAAAAGAAAAGAAGGCAAGAGAGGACAGGAGGGTTTTTATAATAATATCGTAGCTCATTCGTCATTCCCGTTCATCATCATCTTCAGAAAGCATAATGCTAGGACAGGATCCATGCAACTTGTGCTGCCTCTTAATCATCCTGTCTCAGCTGCTGCAGGAGAACCCTCTCCATGGCTCTACCTGCTGTGGAGCAGAGTGCAGCACACCCACCACCAAGCCCAGCAATGCTCCCTCAGAGCGTCTAGCCTCCAGGATGGACCCCTAGGCAGGTGAATTGTTCTCAGCTTGAGCAAGGTGTTCCCTTGCATTTGAGCCAAGGACTTGTCATAGGACATTGCTCATAGTCCCATTGTTGATATTCATTTCTGCAAAATAGCTTAAACAGCCTCTTTTCCTGTTTCTGAGACTCACACAGAATCTGAATCTAAGGACTTGGAGGAAAGCCTCCAAAACCCATGTCAATGCAGGATGAGGGCTCAGACTGGGATGCACGAAGTCCTAGACCAGGGGTGGGCAAACTTTTTGACTCGAGGCCCACAATGGGTTCTTAAACTGGACCAGAGGGCCGGAACAAAAGCATGGATGGAGTGTTTGTGTGAACTAATATAAATTCAAAATAAACATCATTACATAAAAGGGTACGGTCTTTTTTTTTTTTTTTAGTTTTATTCATTTCAAACGGGCCGGATCCGGCCCGAGGGCCGTAGTTTGCCCACGGCTGTCCTAGACCCTTATTTTAATGAGGGGAAAGCCCTGGATCCTTCCTGTCCTTCTCTCTAGGTCATTATTTACCAGAATACTTTGGGTCCTGAGTCCTATTCCCTCTATTTAATCACCCTGTTCTTTCTGCAGTCACTACGTCATCATGCACATAACTTCTGTTATTGCCTTCACATATGGCACATTAAACATCCCTCAGTCTCCCCCGAGTAGGACAATGGCTTAATTACCTGTGAATCTCCTGTCCCTAGATCAGCGCTTGGTATATAATATTGAGTAAGTAAGTGAATGAAAGAATGAAAGCCATTTATATTGAGTGAATAGCAATCACATTGAAAACGAAGCTGTCCATATCTATTCCTGGCAAATAAGAAAGGAAACACTGTGAGACTCTTGTATGTGTGAGAAGAAAATTAAAAAACATCTTTCATCATATGCAGAGAAGAAGACTTGGGGAAATTGCTTAGACTGCTTGAATGGGACCCAGGTCTGGAGTGGCATTTAGATCTGAGCCCTCATGTGTCTGTCTAGGGCAGTGATTTTCAACCTTTTTGATCCCATTGCACACATAAACTAATTACTAAAATTCTATGGCATACCAAAAATATATGTTTTTTGCCAATCTGAAGAAAAAAAATAGGTACATTTTGATTCACTCACACTGGATGGCTATTATTGTGTTGGTTGTTGCCATTTTTAAAATTTGACAATGTAAGGCAAAAGAGGCTAGGGCTCCTGACTAAATAGTCAGGTGTGACATGCTTTAAAGTTCGCTCAGCACACCAGCTGAAATCACTGGTCTGGTGCATGTTCCAAAGCAACGATTTAGAGCTCACGTTCTCTCTGCTTCCAGACACTCCTTCCCTCTTCTTAAGTTTTCTATATTGCTCCTACTGACAGAGATCATGAGATACCTTAATTGTTCTCAGTTCAAACATCTTGGCCTGTTGTCAGACCAAGTATTCAATTGTAGGGTTCAGAAAATGCATTTCCAGTGGGCTTAGATCGGGCGGGCCAGATACTCAAGGGGGAAATGATTTAAAAAATATCAGGGTGTGTTTGGCAAACAGGAGAGCAGTCAACTACATTTGACAGTGGTTGAGGAGAAACTGGATTTTCTCCCATAGGCGTCATTGTAGCCCCTTCTCTTGAGCAAATGGTTACCAGCAAATGGTCACTCAAAGCTTTGCAAAGAGTGCTCCTCCTTTACTGTATTTTATTAAAGCCTCAGGCATGTGCCCCTGCACCCTCTCTGCCCTGCTCATTGTTTTGGCTACAGAGCTGGGGAGCAAAGCTGGCACCACATGGGGAGTTTCCATGTGTGAAGGTCCACATCCTTCATTCACATCCTTCAAGGGTTTCCCTGAACATTTTCTGATTGTGTTTCTGAGTACATGGTGTCAACAGCTCTCAGAATTGTTAAGTTTTCTATTTATCCTCAGGCCAGGAAAAGGCACAGATCACTGCAGTGTAAAATTACCAGTGGTTTTGACAGTGACCTAGAAGAACTATAGAATGAAGAAATTTAGCCTTGAGAGCTGAGGTCCAGCCCCAGGCTCATCTTAACCAAGAAGTTCTGCTCAATTATACAGGCCACAAGAAGTTCTGCTAGTCCTGAAAATATTGAACTCATCCAACTTAGGTTGGGTGGTGTTGACTCATCTTGATGAATGGCCAGTTTCAGACACCAAGTACTGTATTTACTTGTTTATTTCCTTCTCTATTATATTCCTACACAAACTTAATTTTGAAAAGTAATTCTATGAGTTTTGAAAATTGCTTTTTATTTCTTTTGTAGGAGCTCTCCAAATCAGCACAAACTCTTCTGAAGTCTTGAAAAGATTAGTTGGAATAATTAAAAATGGCCAGATTTGCTGAAAATAGAAGGAAGGAACATTTCTTTGGAATTGCTCTTGCACAGTCTTTAGAGAGACAGTGTTGTAATGGGTAAGAGTTCAGGCCTGAGAGCTGGACCATCTGGCTTGCACCACAGCTCTGCCACTTCCTAGCTATGAATCTGTGAGTACGTTACCCTCTATGTGTCTCAGTTTTATCGTGGGGATGGCATAAAAATGTCTACTTCCCACACCTGTTGTGAGTTAATAGGTATGAAGCACTTAAAACTGTGCTTGGCACATAGAAAGTATTCATTAAATGTTAGCTACTATTTTTAATTAGATCATAACTTAGAACTGTTGCAGATGTATTGTGAATGTAGAATACAAAGTTAACACTGGGAAGTAGAGAAATATATACTGAAAAAGGGAATTGTGCAAATAAACATGGTACAGTTTAAGATAGTTGTGTTTAAATTAGGAGACAATTCTTATGTGTCTCCTTAATCTATCAAGCATCCCTTAGTCAGATCCCTTCTTAAATGACCTTGAGCTTTCTACATCAAGTTCTTAGTGATCACAAACCTTGGTGAGTAGTCATGTCTTAAGTGTAGTCTATTACTTTGCTTCCATGTTAACTTCTTCAGATATAACCTAGGCCCTGGTCACTTGTTCACTAATTGCAGGAGGTACACATTAAGGTCTCCAGAGCTTCACTGACCTTCCTTAGGAGATGGGAAGTCCAGTATCTCCAACCTTCTTCTTACAAAATTCTTTCTTTATTTCTACTCTCAGGTGCTTATACATCTTCAGCATGAATAATAGATTTCCAGGATTACAAAATCTCCTTTTGGAACTTTGAAATGCAGCATCAATTGTATTTTGGTGCATCAGTTAAAACTTCCACTTTAACATTTTGTTACATTTACAAACCCATCCTTTCTACCTCGTCACAGCATACTGCATACAGAACATTTTTCACTCCCCAAGCCTCAATGTTAAAGCAACAAAATTAGGGGTAAATGAGAAAGGATACTAACATTTACTGAGTTTAAGTAATTTTCCCAAAGACTAACATAATTAGAAAATGGCAGAGCCAGAATTCCCTTCCAGATCTGTATGTCCTAAACCCAGTTTCATTTGCTATAAGATGAGGTATTTATTCAAAACCTATCCAAGAAAAATGCTTTTTTTGGTATTCCTTCTTCCTTAAACTCTCTTGATTATATTAGCCATTCTCTTAAAATGCAGTTAATTTTTTTTGTGTGTTTTGGGTAAACTCCCCAAAATGTCAAAAATTTAGGCATTTCCTTTTCTACCTCTTATACCTCATGAAATGAGGATGAGTAACTTCCACTTTATAGCCTTTGAGGGCTTTAATAAAAAAAAAACTATAAAATTGGTGACTTCACACACATTTATTAACTTGAGGATGTGTTTATTAAGTTGGTTATATATATTTGAACTTCATTCTTTAAATTCAATTTGTCAGGTAAAATAAAATTATGTTAGTATGCATTTATAATTTATTTCTTCCCTGATATAAATCTGAATTTCAGAAACCAAAACATGGCTTTTGCTTCTTAACTCCTATCAGGGAAGACACAAAGAAATAGATCTTTCTATTAAAACGCCTTAAAACCAGTTTTTGTTCATACTTAGACACATCCCTATGAAACTTCAGAGCACCAAGAAAAAAAGAGAAACCCCTAAGAGATTCAATGCAGGAAAAGACAGGTTACCTTTTGGAGAATGAGAATTAGAATGGCTTTTGACTTCTTATCCACAACATTGGATTCTAAAAGAAAATGGAATAATATCTTCACATTTCTGAGGGAAAATGATTTTGACCATAGAATTCTGTGCCCAGCCAAACCACCAATCAAGTAGAGAGGGAAAAATATATCAAAATATAGGAAATTATAGTTTATATTTCCAAAGAAGATAATGAGAATTTGTGCACTCGGGGGGGGGGGGGGGAGAGGGGGTCCCTCAGCCCATCCTGTGCCCTCTCGCAGTCTGAGACCCCTCAGGAGATAATGACCTGCTGGCTTAGGCCTGCTCCTGGGTGGCAGAGAGCAGGCCCAATCCCTAGGTGCAGCCCCTGGTCGGGCTCAGAGCAGGGCGGATGGGGAGGTTGTGATGCCACCCCTAGTCACGCTCAGGGTGGGGCCGATTGGGGGGTTGGGGCACCACCCTCTGTCACACTCAAGGCAGGGTCGATAGGGATGTTGCGGCACCACCCCCTGCCACACACAGAGCAGGGCCGATCAGGGGGTTGGGGCGCTGCCCCCTGTCACACACAGAGCAGGGCCCATCAGGGGTTTTGGGAGCTCCCCCCTGTCATGCACAGAGCAGGGCTGATCAGGGGGTTGGGGAGCTGCCCCCTGTCACACACAGAGCAGGGTCAATCAGGGGGTTGAGGAGCTCCTCCCTGTCACGCACAGAGTAGGGCCAATAGGGGAGCTGGGGCACCGCCCCCTGTCACATACAGAGCAGGGCCCGTGGGGGGGGGGGAGTTGAGGCGCCACACCCTGTCACACTCAGGGCAGGGCCGATGGGGGAGGTATGGCTCTACCCCGTCTCACATAGAGCAGGGCCCGTGGGGGGGGTTGGGGCGCCGCCACTGTCACACACAGAGCCGCAGGGCCGATCAGGGGGGTGGGGCGCTGCCCCCTGTCACACACAGAGCCGCAGGGCAATCAGGGCGTTTGGGCGTTGCCCCTTTGTCACGCTGATCCCTGTGCCGGGAGGCCTCGAGGCTCCACTGATCCCGCCTGGCAGGGTCACAGATCCGGGTCCCAGACCGCAGATAGCCTTGCCCGCTGCCGCCTGCCTTCAGTATGCAAATTAGCCGCCATCTTGTTGCTTCAGGGTGGGGGTCCCCACTGGGGTGCCTGGCCAGTCTGGGTGAGGGGCTGAGGGCTGTTTTCAGGCTGGTGGGCAACTGAAGCTCCAAACCTCTCCTTTTTTTCTTTTTTTTTTTTATTCTGGCATTTATTTACCTTCTATGGCTGTCACTGGAGCTGAGAGCCGGCTTTCTCTCTGAGGCTCGGCTGAAAGCAGGTTTCTGGCCTTTGTTTTCTGTATTCGAAACAATGTTGCGACTCCAGCTCTGAGATCCCGGCTGACTTACAGGAGGTTTCTGGAGTTTTGTTTATCTTCTGTAAATGTTACTATGTTTCCAACTGAAGCTCAGAGGCCGGCGGGGAACGTTGGAGTCCACAGCAAGCAAGCCTCATGTTCGCTTCCAGCTGCCTGGCTGCCGGCCGCCATCTTGGCTGACAGTTAATTTGCATAAGGATATGCTGATTAGCCAATGGGAAGGGTAGCGGTCGTACACTAATTACCATGTTTCTCTTTTATTAGTGTAGATTTCCAAAGAAGATAATTGAGAGTGAATTCCAGCAAAATGAAAAACATCATGAAGGATAAAGGCATGAGATCCAGAAAATAATGGCTCTACCCTACAAGGGCAGGGGGGGGGAAGGCCCTTGTGACAGCTGGGCTCCAGAGCTGTCTGGATGGGAACAGAAATTCAGAGAGAACTGGGTGGATGTCTCAAGAAAGAGATTGGTCCACAAGTGAAAGTACGGTGGTGGCAAAAGTAGGTTTGCAGTTACATTGTAACATTCTTTTGAATTAATAAAGATATTATTAATAATCATAACCTGTGTGTCTTTTTCCATTTGAACAACTGTAAATCTACTTTTCCTCACATCTATATTTATATAATTATAATAATTCTAGTGGCCCAGTGCATGGATTCGTGCACATAGAAAGAAAATTAATTAGAAGGTGGCCAGCGGGGCAGGACTGGGCAAGACAGGCCGGACATGCCCTAGAGCCAACCTCCTGCTGGGCCCTCCCTGGCCAGCCACACCTGGGGAGGTGCCACAGCTTGAAGGGCGTCTGCAGAGTGAGAGAGGTCCCTCCGGCAGGTGGGGGTCCCCTGGCCTGGCCTGCAGGGATTGGGCTGAAACCGGCTCTCTGACATCCCCCAAGGGGTCCCTGAGTGCAAGAGGGCACTCTACAAAGTTGCTGTCATACAGGGAATGGAACGCAAATGCAAGTGTGCAGTAAACCAGATCCAGATCTGGGGCCAACAGTGCCCCAGCAACAACATAACCCAAGGCCAAAGGTGGAATCACGGGTCCACAAGGAATTGGGCTCCCTCCTTTCCGGTTGCAGGGAGTGTCACCTGAGAACCGCTGCTGCCAAGTCACCACAGCTCGGCAGCTCCTGCATTGACGTCTGCCCCCTGGTGATCAGTGAGTGTCATACCTACTGGCCGGTCAGCTGGTTGGCTGGTTGCTTAGCCTTTTATATATATACTAGAGGCCCGGTGCACAAAAATTTGTGCACTGGTGTGGGGGGGGGGTATCCCTCAGCCCCACTTGTGCCCTCTCACAGTCTGGGACCCCTCGGGAGATAACGACCTGCTGGCTTAGGCCCGCTCCCTGGTGGCAGAGGGCAGGCCCAATCCCTAGGTGCCTGCCCCGCAGCCCCTGGTCGGGCTCAGAGCAGGGCCGATTGAGGGGTTGGGGGGCCGCCCCCTGTCACACTCAAGGCAGGGTCGATGGGGAGGTTGCGGCGCCACCCCCTGTCACGCACAGAGCAGGGCGGATCAGGGGGTTGTGGCGCCACCCCTGTCACATACAGAGCCGGCCGATCAGGGGGTTGGGGCACTGCCCCCTGTCACGCACAGAGCACGGCCCATCAGGGGGGTTGGGGCTCTGTACCCTGTCACACACAGAGCAGGGCCGATCAGGGGGTTGGGGAGCTCCCCCATGTCACACTCAGGGCAGGGCCGATGGGGAGGTTGCGGCTCCACCCCGTCACACACAGAGCAGGGCCCATGGGGGGGTTGGGGCGCTGCACCCTGTCACACACAGAGCAGGGCTGATCAGGGGGTTGGGGTGCCTTCGCCTGTCATGAACAGAGCACGGCGGATAGGGAGGTTGTGGCCCCACCCCCTGTCACAAACAGAGCCGCAGGGCGATCAGGGGGTTTGGGCGCTGCCCCTGTCACTCTGCTCCAGGGGCCAGGAGGCCTCGCGGCTCCGCTGATCCCAGTGCTGGGAGGCCTCGCGGCTCTGCTTGACACCGGGGCAGTGAGGCCTCGCTGCTCAGCTGATCCCGGTGCTAGGAGGCCTCACTGCTCCACTGATCCCGGTGCTGGGAGGCCTCGCAGCTCCACTGATCCTGGTGCCAGGAGGCCTCACGGCTCTGCTGATCTGGGGTTCGGGAGGCCTTGTGGCTCCGCTGATCCCAGGCCGGGAGGCCTCGCTGCTCCGCTGATCCCGGTGCTGGGAGGCCTCGCTGCTCCGCTGATCCTGGTGCTGGGAGGCTCCGCTGATCCCAGGCCAGGAGGCCTGGTGGCTCTGCTGATCCTGGATTCGCGAGGCCTTGTGGCTCCCAGGCTGGGAGGCCTCGCTGCTCCGCTGATCCCGGTGCGTGGAGGCATATTACCCTTTTACTATATAGGATAGAGGCCTGGTGCACGGGTGGGGGCCAGCTGGTTTGCCCTGAAGGGTGTCCTGGATCAGGGTGGGGGTCCCGCTTGGGTGCCTGGCCAGCCTGGATGAGGGGATGATGGCTGTTTGCAGCTGGTCACACCCCCTTCAGGGTGGGGGTCCCCACTGGGGTGCCTGGCCAGTCTGGGTGAGGGGCTGAGGGCCATTTTCAGGCTGGCGGGTGACTGAAGCTCCCAACCTCTCCTTTTTTTCTTTTTTCTTTTTTATTCTGGGATTTATTTACCTTCTATGGCTGTCACTGGAGCTGAGAGCCGGCTTTAGCTCTGAGGCTTGGCTCCAGCTCTGAGACCTCGGCTGCTGAAAGCAGGTTTCTGGGCTTTGTTTACCTTCTGTATTTGAAACTTTGTTGCGACTCCAGCTCTGAGTTCCCGGCTGACTGAAAGGAGGTTTCTGGGGATTGTTTAGCTTCTATATTTGCAACATAGTTGCTTAGAGAGCAGCTCAGAGCTGGGCTGCGGCAGGCGGGGTACCTTGGCTTCCTCCTTCACTGGAGCAAGCAAGCCTCCTGTTCGCTTCAGCTGCCTGGCTGCCGGCCGCCATCTTGGTTGGCAGTTAATTTACATATCTCACTGATTAGCCAATGGGAAGGGTAGCGAAGTTACGGTTAATTACCATGTTTCTCTATTATTAGATAGGATAGATAAACCCTTATTATAAGTTATGTTATTAACTGTTAGAGTCAACACCTAGACAAACTCACATAAGACTTAATTATAATTACAGAAAAGAACATAAATGTTACCAATTTTGACAGTGTACATGTTCAAGTAGAGTTGACAGAATTGGGGTGTGGAATGGGGTGAGAGGTGTGGAGAAAGATTGAAAGACAGGGCCAGCAATATCCTTATAAATATATATAAAGATGCTGAAATGAGAAATAGACATTGGTTATCTTATTTAACACTACAAATGTAATCAATATGAGAACTTCGGTTATAAGTATTAGCAATTGAGAAGAGGGTGATAGATAAAGTGGAAAGTGGAGATGTAAGGGAACTAAATATCATTCATAGCAGGGAGTGGATAGTTATCGTTTAAAGTTGGTTAAAAGAGAAATAGAGACATAACCCTGTTAGAATGAAAACAACCACAGTAGGCCAAAAGGCTAAACTGGAGAAGAAAATGATTAAGAAGGGAAGTGGCTTGGAGCAAACCAGGGACTGCTTAGAAGGTTGCCTGTTGTCATCATCATAATGAGCAGGAGATGTAAGCCAGAAATATTTACCAGCTGGTTAGCCCAGCTTTGAATGCTACTACATGTGGTCTAGGCTATACAAGAACTATCTGGAATAACCTTCATGATTTGAATCCAGGCAATGAGGAATGGAAACTCATGCTTCTCTCTACCCAGCTATGAACTTTTGGTTTTCATGTACCATTTCCATTTTGCCTTCTCACTCCATGTACCACTGGTTTTACCAATTGTTCTTATGATTGAATTTGCGACTGGAAGAGACTCCTAAAATGTTGGAATTTCTCTTTCAATGACATATTTTATCCTAAGGAATGTGTTGGTCTGGCCTGAAGCAATAGTCCTAGGGAAGATAGCCAACTTACTAGTACATCTGATAACAGCGTTGCAGTAGAGTACTGTAGTCTGCTGGCTTCAGAGTGAGCACGTGGCACTGACTGAGACCTGGAAGGATGGCCAGGAGCTGGGATGGGCAAGCAGGGTACCTGCCTCATAACTCAGAGGAGACTAGTGGCTAGAAAGCGTTTCTCCTTTGCTCCTTCCTATAGTCCACAGCTGGGTGAAATTTTGCTCATAACTGAACTTCTAAGTCTGATAGTCCAGAGCAAATTTTGGCCAGATGACCTTTATGGACATTTGTGTTTACTTTGTGAAAGTGAAAGCAATAATAAGAATTATAGGAATTTAGTGAATTTTAGCAGTTGCTTAAGTTTTCAATTTTCTTCTTCTTCTTCTTCTTCTTCTTCTTCTTCTTCTTCTTCTTCTTCTTCTTCTTCTTCTTCTTCTTTTTACAAAATGAATTTGCAAGAGATTTATGTGTAGGGGTGGCTAGGACACTCACTAAGAGAGCCTCACATACTAATTTATGGTATGTAGAGATCGGGAATTTTCAAATGAGCCCAGAATTTCTGAAGTCATTCTGAGACCTTCTTGAAAGAACACATGGCCTCTGTAAACAAGTTACTATGTGTATTCCAACATTTGCAAGGTTGGTTCCAACACTACAGCAGAAAATGGGATTCCGGGGCTCAGAAGTAATACAGAAGGTCATCAATGGGTCTGAGAGTCACCTATTCACATCAATCAAATGGGAAGTTACTTCTAGGGTCCATTTAGCTAAGTAATAAAAGGAACACTATTTCTCTAATTCATCAAGTTCCTGGTTCTCACACAAGTTCCCTCAAGTTCTTTGCAGTACATACCCAAGACTAAGAACTTGTAATGTTCCAGCAGGAGAAGGAAGGTCCCTGATAAAGAGTCTTGTTTCTTACCATCTTATAGGTACTTTTGGGATTCTTCATTTTAAGGCCCTTGGAAAGCATTTCATTATATGTCACCATTTTTCTAAATACTGATTAGTTTTTTCACTCTGATGGAGTGGAGGTTGGAGATCAGGTTGGGAATTGCTACCAAGCATCACTATAGCCTGAACTCTATAGGGCTCCACCTTCATCTCTCCTCACTTTTCTTTTATTAGCTGTGTGGGTAGCTCTTCTGTAGAAATCCTTCCATGCCCTTCGGTAGACTTGGCACCAAACGAGACGATATTTTCAAGCTCCCCAGCAGCAAAGCCTCGGGCTGTCACCAGGGAAGCCGCACCTGGGCTGGACCCATTTGTACTCATGGCACTGGGTCCTGCACTATCTGTGCAGCCCTAAAAATAGCTCTCAATTAACATTGCATTTCAAGAATTGGAAAATTTCCCAGAAGTCCATTCTTTTTTTCCTTTTCTATTTCATTACATTTTGCAGTAATAATACACAAGCCTACAGAAAACATGACGGGTAATGAAAAAATGTAATTAATATAAGCAGTGTAAAGCATGTATTTTTTTCTCCGTTGTCCTTGCAGAAAATTGCAGCTTTAAACAAGCAGGATGTGAAAATGCATAAAACCCCCCTTTAATCTGCTGTGGTTTGTAAATATCTTATGCAAAACAGTTAAGTCAACTGTCAGATTTTTTTTTAAACATTAAGTCACATATTCTTATAATAATAAACTTTTTTTCCCTGCAGCACTAATTGAGCGATTTGGATAACTATGTTTGAGTGGGGAGGGATGGAGGGGATGGTGAGGATTTTTGAGAACAAACCTAAAAATGGGAGGAACTTGCGTTTTGGTTGGCTGCTGTCTGTTGGATTCAGCTGAACAGCAGGTAAATGTGCTGCTTCTTTGTACACGCAATTTTGGTACAGGACTGGGAAAAAGTAAACATCCTTGCTACTATTTCATGCTACTACACCCCATCCCATTAGTTGAAATAAAGTGATAGGCCAAGAGGCTGTGGTATATGCCGGCATTCCTCAGACCATTTTTGTTCACTTCTCTCTACCACTGTCAATATGGAGAAGTCTGTGACTAAAAGGTCGCAACAGAATTTCAAAACTGAAATGCAAAATGCTGTTTCCTAAACACCTGCCTAGGCCAGACACAAAAATGCTTATGGTGTGTTTGCATTTGTTCTTTCCTTCGTCCTTTTTAAAACTGCATCTGACGTACGTCATTGGTTATTGTTTATTTCTACCTTGTGCTGGGTTGTAAAAGTGTCCCCGGTGGCTCTGGTGTGTGTGAACTTTCAGGTTTTGCTTGGAGCTGCTGGCCTTGTCCCCTCTGCTCCCGGGGTCTCCGGTGAAGGTAGGTTCCCCAGCTGAGAAGGCGTGCCTCCCTCCTGTGGCGTTCTGGGCAGCCATTTGGAGTCCCAGATGTAGGAAATGAAATAATCCACGCTCACATAGTCACAAAGTACCCATCTGGCACCCAGGAACCTTGCACGATAGGAGCACACAGGCGTGAGCTCACTTTTGTTATGGCATTTCATAAACAGAGCTGCAGCCGGCTGGAGAAGAAGGACTTCGCGATGATAACAATCATTTTCCACTCCCCTCCCTTTCTGCCAGTTCCCTGCAAAACACACACACACACACACACACACACACACACACACACACGCTGCCTTAACCTTTTTACTAGTAAGACACTGAGGCCAGGGAGAAAAAAATAAAGGGAGATCCATCTTCTGAAAGGTAACATTTTTTTCCAGAGGGTCTGAAGGAGAAATTTCCATTAACAGCTAAATCCCTCCCCACCAGCTCTCCGTCCACATGATTGTTTTTATGCCCTCCATTCCAGGACTCACAGGCCATGGTGTGAAATGCGACCAGTCAGGTCTTAGGGAGCTCACTTCCTGTACATCACCCTAAAAATAAGGAAAAGCGGCAGTGGGAGGGATTTCATAAATCACACAACTACTGCACTGCTTTCTAGTCCTGAAACCAAATTCACAGGAGAGTCTAACAAATGACCTCAACACTTTTTTTTTTTAGTTTCCTTTTAAGTGCCTGCGCCAAAGTAGGAGCAACAGAAGCCCGACAAGGGAGGTGTCAGAGAGCACCTTGGGCTGAGATGTGCATGTGCATGTGCATGAATGAAGAAGGGGTGACTGTCCCCACAAATGCTTGCTGCTGACAGTCAACCCCAAGTTATAACCACAGAGCAAGGCTGATGTGTAAAGCCAGTAGTGTTTTTTTAGAAACTTACTATTCTTTTAAATTGATTTCAGAGAGGAAGGGAGAGAGAGATAGAAACATCAATGATGAGAATCATTGATCAGCTGCCTTTTGCACACCACCCACTGGGGATGGAGCCCGCAACCCGGACATGTGCCCTTGACTGGAATCAAACCTGGGACCCTTCAGTCCTCAGGCCAACGCTCTATCCACTGAGTCAAACCGGCTAGGGCAGGGTGTCATTGTTCTACCAGCTTCTCTTCTATCCTCTGGCTGTAACTCTATTCATCTTTAAAAATCCAGATTTCTAAGAGACCTATTGCCCGATGACAAAAGCAAGATACCAATGGAGAAGGTAACTCAGGACACTGTGAAATTCAGCCACAGGGGTGGGGCTTAAATGAAAGACCATTTAACTCCTGTGCTGATTTGTATTATCCCACCATTAAGATGAGGGGAAAACTGCTTTAGACATTTCACTTGGTGTTGTTCTGAACTGTAATAAAAACATCAGGTTGCATTACCCCTCCCAAACATCACACTGGGCTCTCTCAGCAGTTCCAACCACCCAAGAAGACATTTTCAAAGCAGCTAGATTTTTCAGCCCCAGACAGGAGAACCATCACTGAAACACAGGCAGAGCCCATCCCTGGCCCCTTCGGGAGAAGTGAGGTGCCTAGAGTATAGGTTCCTGGACTTGTGACCATTAGGAAGGGAAAAACAAATGCACCGTCCTCGGGGAACCTGCCCGCTCTGCTCAGGCACCGCTCCTGCTTTCTCAGAGAATGGGATCTGCTTGTTTGCGAATCCAAAGCACCAAGGAGGGGGGAGGTAGCACAATGTGATGTTTGTAAATATGATAAACCATTACAATATTACAGCTTTTCATTTGGAAAGCCATTTAGGCAAGAAATGATTACTGACCCATGATATGTAAATGACAGACATGCAGAAATTAGTATTTGGGTCAACTCGTGTATTTTTCAACCATGAAATGAAAATCTCAGTGTTCACATTCCAATTCGTACATGAAAGCCTCACGGTGCTATTAGTTGACTATTGTGTTAATTTATTATTGTCTTAGTTAATGTTTTCAGAGCCACCATGAGGCTCTACCTCTACTTGCAATGCACGAATGTTGCAGCTGAAAGAGGGAAGTGTGTCCTTGTGGGCCAGCTGGTTACCTGACAGAGTTACCTGACAGTAGCCTGATGGGTTACTTACTTTAGTGGAGGAGAAAGGACTTGATTTTGAAGGAGAGGCTAAGGCTCTCCTCCCCAAATATTTTAAATATGGGATCAGTCTATCACTTTCCTTTCTTTTGAGTTCATAAAACCACAAGAATGTGTTAGACAATTACGCTACTATGACAAGTTCCTAGGTGCCACTGGGGACACCAAAGAATCCCTAGAGGAACTTTGTCTTTAAGCAAAAGAGACTCACTATAAAAACGGTTCAAGAACTCAGAGGGAAAAAATATTTAGAAAGGCTTCTTGGAGGAAGTGATATTTAAGCTGTTTTGAAGGGCTGTTAGAATTGAATAGGTGAAAGACAGAAGAACAGTCATTCCAGGTAGACGGCAAGAGAAAAGTCCCTGAGGATGGAGTACAAAGCCTCTAAAACTGAGGTCCCACTCTATGGAAACAGAAGGTGAATGTTGAAGAGCAGAAGGGAGAGGAGTACATATGGAGATGCCAGGTAGCAACTGAAGTCACGCAGGTGGGATGACCATTCAGGGTGTTCCTTCCCGGAATGAACCAGATTGGAAATGAGTCTGGGCTTAGGTACATTATGCAGAAATGCAGCAAGGGTTAGAGTTGGGAGAGACTGCAACAGGAAGGCCAGTTGGGAGGTAGGACCCAGCAACTTAAAGTTAAGGAAAGAGGGACTTTTTTCATGTGTGTTAGGAGGAATAGCAGAGGGATCGAAAGGAAAGACCAGAAATGGAACTGTTAGAGATGTCTTTGCATGCTGCATGCGGAGGGATAGATTTACTTTCTATCCTTAAATTCAATGGTTTTAAAGAGCACATTGAGTATATGATGCAGAGAGTAAACGGAGTAAGGAAATGCTGATGGTTTTGCCTTTTAATTTAATTAATTGGCTAGAGGGAACTCTCGGTATTTCCGTGGTGCAACTAAATCTTCTATTCTTGTAACCTCGTACATCATAGGCTTGAGATTGGGTAGTGCTGAGGTCTTTGGCTGCATTCAACAACCTTGGCCCTTGAATCTTGGGTCTGCCAACATCTTCAAGACAGGCACTTAGTCAAACCCTTTACTTGGGGATTTCAAGGTCACAAGGGGTATTCTTCCTGAGAGGGGATCTGTGTTCAGGACAGTTCTGTATAGGTGGGTTAGACCAATAGTTCTCAGTGAAGATTATGAATTTCATTTCAGGATAGCAAAGGGATATATTATAAAATATTTGTTACATAAAGGAGATATTGTGTCTGATGGGAGTTTGAAACATAAGAAACTTAGATATGCGACACCTTATGAGTAACCATCTCTTGCTGTTATTATTTTTTATGCTGGACCAGTTAATAAATCTTTGTTGCTCTTCTATGTGCATCATTTAGGCATATTGTAGAAAAAAGAAGTATTAATCACAGACTCTCTTCCAAATCTCATATCTTAGACCTTGGCCTAATTTGGCCTGATAGCTTACCACAGGCTGGGGTAGGCCAGAAGAGAGTGGATAAAGCATAATATCCTGGAGGTTAGAGTACTGGCAAAAAATTATAAATGTGGTCCAAGATGAATGGTCCAACAGTGAGAGGACAAGAACCCATTCCTGGAAGATCGAGTAGGCAGGAGACTGACCAATAGTCAGTGGGTGCAGATCCTGCATCCTCAAGAACCAGGCTGGAGATGAGAGGTGGAACTCCACTCCTTATGGAGGGGCAAGACAAGAGCAAAACCCTGCCTCCAATGACCACAACTAGGTCATGGTGCAGCCTAGGGTTCAGGTAGCAAGCCAGAACTCATGTCAGGGCAGACCAGCAGTGAGAGAATCTCCATGTTGAATCATACATGCTAGGGTTAGAGTGGCTTTAATATGTTTTCCCCTGCTGGGGATGAAGCCAGATGTGAAGGCTGGGAGCCCTGCTGGATCTTACACTCAGTTTTATCATCTAATTGGAAGAATCAAAGTATAAATACATAACAAATAAGTCAATTGGACAATGGTTAACAAAGAGTATGGGCAATGGTTCAAGAGTATCCATAAATCCTGCACTATCTCCCTTGGATCAAGGACAACATGAGACTCCAAGACACGAGAGAGATCTTTGGGTTGAAGTGATTTCTGAAGGTTTCATGGAAGAGCAAGAGCTGGAGCCAGTCCTTATAGAGAGGATGAATGAATAGTTAAATTCATTCATTCATTCATTCATTCACTCACTCATTATTTGACAAAAACTTAGGAAACCTCTGCTATGTGATAAGTGCTAAGAATAAAGAGGTGAACAAGAGAAACGCTGACCTTGGTTATAAAGATTATAGGCTAATCTGGTTTGGAGAGGCAAACAGGTGAGAATAGGCAGCTTTCATCCCAGGACTTGTGGGTGTTCATGAGACCAGTGAGGCACACCCAGGGCCTACTTTTAAGAAGGTGCTTGTCTTTCTACCTGAGCTGCTTCTAATCCTGGCATTAATTGTGTAGTGCATAGGTTCTACCTGCCTTAAAGCTTAATCCTGAAGGAAACTAAAAATATTATTAATATAAACTCTTAGAGTTAGGGGTTGGCAAACTTCTGTAAAGATCCAGACAGTAAATATTGTAGGCTCTTCAGTTGTGTCATGAAATCTAATTCTTGCTTTGATTTTTTTCAAACATCTAAAAATGTAAAACCCATTTTTAGCTCACAGCCTGGATTTGGCCTGCAGGCTACAGTTTGCTGTCTCCCGGTCTATACAGTTCCTTTTGTCCAGAGAACAATAAGGCATTCAATGACGGTAGTGGATGATGATAAGTAATATTTATTATAAATAATATTTGTAGAACACTAAACATTGTCTGATGTTATATATATTATTCCATTTGGTCCTCAAAACAATACAACTGAACTCGGTAAGCCACATACTACCATTATTCTTCATTTCATAGGTAAGTAGATGGAGGCTCAGGAAGCTTCGGCCATTGTATTAAGTCACAGAGCCACAAAACCAGGACACTGATCTCATTCTTTTGATTCCAGAGCTTGTCCTTGACCTACAGCTACTTTGAACTCTAGGTCATACAACTCAATTATTCACAACACTCACAGGATACTCTAGTTGTGAATCTGAATGTGTTTTGAAATCAAAGGCTTACACTTACAAAGCAAACAAACAAGCATTGGATATGGTCTGAATTATGTCAGTGGTAACAGGAGAGGAGGGCTGAGTAGACTGTTCTAAGGGCCGGGGACATACCACTACATTCAATAGACACAAACCGTGATCTAATTAGTAGCTTACATGCTATTGAAAGTTATTCTAATGGTGGTTCACAATAGTAGAAAGAGTAGCAGCTACCTAAATGTCATCTATACTAATAAAAGGGTAATATGCAAATTGGTCACGACACCCTCACAGTCACGATTGGATATGCTAATTAGTCACAACCAGTATGCAAATTGACCATTACTCCAACACACAAGATGGCCGCCCCCATGTGGCCACAAGATGGCCTGCAGGGGAGGGCAGTTGTGAGCAATCAGGCCAGCAGGGGAGGGAAGTTAGGGGTGACCAGGCCTGAAAGGGAGCACAGTTGGGGGTGACCAGGCCTGCAGGGGAGTGCAGTTAGGGGTGACTGGGCTGGCAGGGGAGGGCAGTTTGGGGTGACCGGGCAGGCAGGGGAGGGCAATTGGGGGCAACTGGGCCTGCAGGAGAGGGCAGTTGGGGCAACCAGGCCTGCAGGGGAGGGCAGTTAGGGGTGACTGGGCCAGCAGGGGAGGGCAGTTGGGGGCAACCAGGTCAGCAGGGGAGGACAGTTGGGGGCAATCCAGCCAGCAGGGGAACAGTTAGGTGTCGATCAGGCTGGCAGGAGAGTGGTTTGGGGGTGATCAGGCTGGTAGGCAGAAGTGGTTAGGGGCAATCAGGCAGGCAGGCAGGTGAGTGGTTGGGAGCCAGCAGTCCCAGATTGCAGTCAGACATCCCTTGAGGGGTCCCAGATTGTAGAGGGTACAGGCTGGGCTGAGGGACACCTCCCACTGCACGAATTTTGTGCACCGGGCCTCTAGTGTATTATATTTGAAGTTACAAATGTTTTATCACTAATCTTCAAAATAATGCCATGAAGTGGGTCTTATTTCCTTAATTGCATAAGTACTTTAGCAACAATAGCTAACCTATGGAACTTACAATATGCTAGGAAAGAAATGAACGAGGAGATAAGAGAACAGGTAGGTGGCCAAGGGGGATTTGAACTTGAGTCTGTACACCCTAGAGTCTTAAGGCCTCTCACTTTGTGCTAAAGCAAAACCCTGGGCCATGGCCATTTGACCTTACAAATGCACCTCCACTTTTCTATGCCTGGTGGATTTAAATCAGATTCCTTCATCTTTGTATTCTGTCATTTATGAGCCAAGGCAGCCAGAGAGCACTCATTCATTAGTGCTTTACAGTGTGGGGATTGCTGAGGTGGCACTTCCGGTGTCATATAATGCCATTTTCTAAAGCTTATAACTCCGAAGCAATTGCCGCATGGGTTACAATTTCATCAATGTTCAAATGCTGTTGATGTGCTGTTGGGCAATTTTGAGGCATAGGCACTGAGTTTACTTTAAAAACACTTAAAAAAGCAAAAGTTGATGCACTGGGAGTGATGCACTGGTTGGAATTCCTCCTCCCTTCCTTTGGCACACTCATTCTGTCTTGCTTTATTCAAAGGAAGGGCACTGAACCTCTCTCTAGGCACCATTAACATTACTTAACTTGCATGAATGTAGCAAAATTTAAGGTTCAGAATCAAACGACCTTTCTTTAGCTCTTCAGTGATCATGGCACAGGTGCACAAATGAGGTTTTGTAGAACACATTTTTTAGTCATTTGAAAATCATGGAACCTTAAGCATGGAGGGGGACCTTAAGAGCTTACTTTTTAAATTTCTTAAGTTTTCTGTGATTGAGAGTTTGGCCCAAAATATTTTTTTTGGCTTTAAAAAGGAATAACGAATAATGTGCAAATAGTTTTTCCTTATAAATACATTTATTTGAAGAACTTCATCATTGCATAAATTCATTTTTCCAAATTAATTTCTATTTTTTTAAAAAGATGAAACCCATGGTTTTAATGTGCCATTAAGAAAGCTCAGTGATCACATATAATAACAATGTATTAAAAGCTACACAGAAAAGAAGCCATTTTTAAAAACCCATAACTCAACAGAATAAAAAAATGACAGACTAGCCATTCATGCAAATTAGCTAACTCACATTTATCAGAGAAAATATTTCATAGCATTAACAACACTGTCATTTAAGAAAAATTAAATGGGGCCCAGAACCACACATTTATTTTTACTGCATTCATTATTCATTTACTCATGTCTTTTCTTTTTTCTTCTTTGAATTGTAAGTTTTGAATTCGAAGTTCAGTAGAGAAAGAAGCAGATGATTTTCCCATTTTAGTGACCCTGTGGTTAGCAGCAATAAAGCAACAAGAACAAATCTGGCTTGAAACGTGTCCAAACCCACATCTCCCAGTGTGCACAAAAGGCAAAAAAAGTAAGATGTGCAGCGGATATTAACATGAGTAATCTTGGAAATCCAAATATTAAACATATGTCAAAGATTATCAGATGCACATCCACATGGCTTATAGAGATCTCTTTCATCCGAGGAGCTCCAGCCCATGTCAGTGTGCATGGGCTAGTTCTCCAGCCCCGAAGGCCTCATCAAAGCTTGGTGTATCCAGCGATGACAGCCCCGTTTCTCAGATGGGTGCTTGTAAAGTAATAAGTCCTCACTCCCACACCTTCCTGAAAGACAGCCTTATTAATCTCTACCCCCACCTGGAGATAACGTTATTTAAATCCAAGTTGATTAAATCATTTGCCCAGTAAGCTGCCCAGTTCAGGAAATTTCCTGGGGTCTTTGATTTGTGTTCTGATGCTGAAGGCACTAGAACCACACTCAACTCTATCTACAGGGCTTTGACCATAGCAATCCAGAGAAGAATGTTCCAGATGAGACATTGAGAAGTAGTATTGTCATCTCCTGGGCATTGTGCGAAGGCCATGGCTTAATTGCTTCCTTCCCTTAGTAAAATGTGCACAAAATAATTGGTACCTTCTTCTCTCCAAACTTTATTCTGTAGGGTAATTTAAGTTATATTTGGGAAGTACTTAGGGTGTACTATCATAATAGGGAACCAGCTTAATATTTTTTCTGTGTGTATATTGGTTGTTGAGTAGTATTTTATACAACTTCTGAGTACAGTATGACCTTACTTTTTATTAGCCTCAATTTTGTCATCTGTAAATTGCGAAAGAAAAGCTGAATCTCAATATTTCACAATGAGATCATGTTTATGAGAAGACATTGTAAACTCTAGAGCTTTGTACAAACGTAGACTGTTATTATTACCATAAGGCACATCTACCAGAAAGAAGCCCCTCGAGTGATAACCAGCGAACTGAAATCCAATTTTGTTTTCGCATCTCTTCATCCTTGGCAAATGTCACAGATTTGTATAATTTGCAGAATCTTCACTATTAACTGTTACCCTGTGCATGCCACTTAGTAGGCAGGCTGAGTGAGGCAGAGAGTAAATTCTTACTTTTGTGCCCCTGCCTTCTCAGGGAGCCTGGCACCTAGTAGGTGCTCAACAAAAGGTGTTCTGAATTAAACTGGATTGTGAAGAGGGTAGAAGGACTTGGAATGAATCAGGCAAGTGAATACAAGATACGCTTCCAGTTTGATGGAACCTGTCCAGGGAGGTGGTGTGACAGGCAGCGTCCCGAGGCACTGCTGGAGGAGTAGAGGAGCCAGCCATTCTCTATGGAGGACTGGAGTGCCCAGAGCAATTGTGATGGGGAGGTTGTCCGCTGGGGCCCCTCCTTCTGCCTCTGATACCTTTTCTTACTTTCTCTTCCATCTTTTACCCTTGGAGAAGGAGAAATTGCTTTGTTTCCTCACCTGTTGCATATAGGCCTGTTCTCATTCTGTGAGGTAGAGGAAGCTTAGATTCTTTGGGGAATAGCACGGATTCTCCAGCTCTGTTCTCCAGGGGATTTGCAGGAGCTCTACAAGACAGTCTGCAGACTTTGTCACCAAGTGGGAGTTTGCGGGGAGGAGGAGATGGAACTTTAGGGAAAGATCTTAAATATGTCAGCACACACTTTTGTGTGGAAAGATTTGCTTACTGAATTAGTCCTTACACCAAAATATCTGTTTTGGTCATTAAAGTAAAACATCATTCATAGTAAGAATAATCACCCTATTAATTTTTATCCTTTGACCTAGTATATTCCAGACCACATTTTGAGAAATAAAGAAAAATGTATTCTCAAGGAGTTTGACTTGCTTATGTCAATGTGTTCCCAAATACTATGAGTCGATTTTCTCCACTTTGATACACCTCCCATCATTGCAATAGAAACTATTATTATCAGCTAAAGAATCTCAAAACTGAACACACTCTTTCAAAAACACAGGGTTAAATGAAAGGCGTGGCTCACTTGTCTTTGTCTGAGTTAGGGAGGGTGTAGTTACACTCAGCCTGCTCTCCTTTCTTCTTGCCTACTTATCTCCCTTCCATCTTTACCTTTATCTTTAACCTACATCTCATAAACTGAGTGTGCAAGACTATCAGTCCCTCAGAGCATCATGTACCAGGCAGAGATGCAAACAGATCTGAGGCTGCAGCCGCCGCTGCCTGAGCCATCTCCCTCTGGACGAAGGGAACTGTGCTCTGAAAGAAAAGCCTAAATGCAAAAATCTCATCTTAACTGCTTGGTAATAATTTCCTTCTCATCCTTTTCCCGGCCATTCTCTAGAAAATACATGGAAAGCTTTGCTTTTGGTTCTAAGCTGCAAGGAACTAAAGAAACAAGAGAGGAATTGCAGACAATCTAGATTTGGGGTCATTGAGATAAATGGCATATTCTTTTAAAAATATGTTTTTATATATTTAGAGAGTGGAAAGGAGAGGGAGAGAGAGAGAAACATTGATTGGCTGCCTGAACTGGCGACCTCTCAGTGCATGGGACGACACTCAACCAACTGAGCCAAGGCTAAAACATTATTCTATAGCTGATTTAGGTCAGACTATCAAAAACTAATGAAAGCTGCTGAACATGATGGCAGATCAGCCCACAAACACTTGTTTACTTTCGCACCTCTATTTTAGAGTGAAATATTAGATGGGGAAAAATGAATGTGTCTAGAATAAAACACTGGTGATTTACATGTTCACATTTTCAGAGAATGCAGTATGTTTAAATGAAAATATTTATAAAATGTTGATTTAAACATCTCACATTCCACTCCTAAGTGATCAAGGCTTCAAGTCTGTTTTACTGAATAACTCTTTGACAAAAGCAATTCACTTGTCATTTGCATACATGCATGCATACTAGTATATTTACTGGAATCAGCTGAACTGGTAAACTGTGGCCAATTGAAAAGTCAACACATTCATTGGCATTTAGTTTATTAAAACATGTGTTTAATTATTTAGAGAGACCAACCTGAAGAATACCATGGCCAGTTAGAAGCATACATATTTTTGCTTGGGGCTTGATTTCCATAATGCAAGTATTTCAAAACTGTTATTCAGAATCAATGAGCAGCTGTAGTTGGATTCGATCTTCAGAATCTCAGGAGTTGGGAAGAGTATGAGAGGCTTCTTGTGCATTGTTTTTCAGACTCTCCTGATGATAGTGATTCCTGGTCCTTATTTCAGACCTATTGAATTTGAACTTCCATGGCTGGGGCCTCAGAAACTGTGCTTGTTTAAACAATGTGGTATTTTTATCATTAGGAAAATGTGAAACAGACCTAGTCCAGTAGTTCTCAGCCCTGGCTATGTATCAGAATTGTGTGTATAGGATGTTGAAAATACAGAAGGCTGGGTAGTGGGCGCCATGCTCTTATAAATTCTAATTCTACTTTATGTATTTAATAGAGGCCCGGTGCATAGATTTGTGCACCAGTGGGATCCCTCGGCCTGGCCTGCATCCTCTCGCAATCTGGGACCCCTTGGGGGATGTTGGAGGCCTGGTGCCTGGATTTGGCCTGATCCCCATAGGCTAGGCCGAGGGACCCCACTGGTGCATGAATCCATGCACCGGGCCTCTAGTATGCATAAAAGATCTTTGGTTAATCTCTTTCTGCCCTTCTCCCTCCCCCTTCCCTCTGAGATTCATCAGTCTGTTCCATATTTCCATGCCTGTGCATTGAGCGTCTGCCCCCTGGTGGTCATTGCATGTCATAGCTACTGGTTGAACAGATGAACGGTTGAATGGTCGCTTAGGCTTTTACATATATAGATATTCTTAATAAGCTTCACAGGCAATGCCAAAGCAGGTTTGGAACTAGTGATCTAGTCTGACCTCCTACATGTCAGAAATTGCTTTCAAAACAATCTGCTTAAACATTCTGATTCAAACGTCAGCCTTTCCCTTGTTGGAGGGCTCATAATTTTAGATATTAATTTTATTTATTGGGCCACATTATGACTTCCTGTAACCTCTGACCACCAGTCTCAGTTTGCTCTCCACAGCAACAGAATAATTATTTCAAATGTGTAGCCCATAGAAGGTATTTAGTAAGTGTCAGATCTGTTCCTTTGTCCCCACATAACTGTCCTTCAAGTATGACAAATCCCATCCTGACCTATTCCTTTACAAGTGATGACTTGTAAATTATCTCTTTTTCATACAAAACGTTTCCACTTTTAAGAACAATCTTTGTGGTTTTCATATTCTTAGAATTCTCATTACCTGAGTCCAGACATGCAGCAACATCTTCATTGAAATTAATGTATCCACAGATATTATTGGGCATCCATTATATGTCAAACTCTGCTTTAGATACAAGGGGCCCCACAGTGACCAGAATTAAGCCTAGGGTGCCAGATTAGCTCTAAATGAACCTAGTGAGGATACAACTCTGACCCCATTGTTTCAGTAATGCAGCCCAGTGACTATATTGGCTATTTTGAGATCCTTGTCACACTGTTAGTTTAGTCTAGGTTAGACTTAGTTACTGCTATTATTATATCACCATCATTACTATTACAAACACTATAAAATATAACTTTCAGCCTGGCCGGTGTGGCTCAGTGGTTGAGCATTGACCTATGAAGTAGGAGGTCAGGGTTTGATTCCCAGTCAGGGCACATGCTGGGTTGCAGGCTCAGTCCTCAGTAGGGGGCATACTGGAGGCAGCCAATCAATGATTTTCTCTCATCATTGATGTTTCTATCTCTGAAATCAATAAAAAAAATATTAAAAAAAGATATAGAATTTACAAATTATTTCTACATCCCCAATTCTTACAACAGCTCTGGAACTTGTACTATTATTTATAATTTATGGATAGAAAAACTGAGGCTCACATAAGTGTAGGGTTTTTCTTGAGATTGCATATGTAACATTTAGTCAAGCTCAGACTTGAACTTAGACTTTCTGACTCCAAATCCGGAGCATTTTTTTATTGCCTCATGGTGCCATAAATGAGGGCTTCTCTAACTATAGCAAGTGGGACAAAGTAGATAGGACATTATTTTTTCCTATTTAGTTATATGACTACTTTGATCCTTTATTCCAGTCTCTTGAGCACGTTCTCGTCCTTATCCAAGTTATTAAAAACTTTGAACAGGACACAGCCAAAGAGAGAACCCATTGGCATATTTCTGAGAGATCTTTCTCTAGATTAGCAGTAAAACAGTAACTAGCACATTGGCAACCAATTCACAACCAGCTAGAATTTGATGTACCTGTGCCATCATTCTGCTCACATGTCCTCATGTTGACATTCAATGAGATCATGAAAACCTTTGTTAAACGTCTTGATGAAGTCCTGATATGTTATGTCTATGGAATTCTCCCGATTCACTAAAGAGAAAATGGGTTGCCTTTTAGCTGAGGGGAGCATTTTAACTGTCCCACAAATCAAGTTACTTTATTATTCAGAAGAAAAAACTCTCAAGGTGTACTTTTACATCTTGGAAGGGCGCTGTAGGAATCCCATCCTGTGAGATCCAGCTCAGATGTCGCCTTTTCTGAGAAGCCATTTTTGCTTTCCCCTGGCAGATTTAGCAATGCCTGTTGCTCTGTCCCAGCATATGGGGCATTTCTCTAGTATAGCACCTACCACATTACCTTATAGTTATTTATATTTTCTTTTCACTCCCAGTATTTGAACTTCTTGAGGTCAAGGGCTGCATTTTATTCACCTTTGAATACTTCCACGGTAGTACAGATACTAGTATCTAGCATATTGGTGTATATAAAAGAGTCACAGTAAATATTTGCTGAATGAATGAATGTGTGATTGAATACATATCTGAGTGTGATACAAAGTTTTCTTGTAAAGTTTTTATTAGCAAAACAACACTAATAAGAATCCTCTTTCAATTTCTTCTTGGATTTGGCACTTCTGATAGAAGGTATTTAGGAGCAATGGACAAAGCCTGATCAAGAAAGTCCAACATTCATCTAGTCTTTGAAAAGGAAGAATTAATCCTTTGCTCCCATGGAGTAGTTGGAGTTTTAAGATTAATCTTAACTCTCTTTGTAGCCTATAAAACAAAACTAATTGCAGAATTTAAAGCTTTAGAGCATTTTAGGTGGCTTGATGGGAAAGCATTGAAATAAATACAAACATTTAGATAAAACAACCATTTTAATAGTGTTAACTCTGCCAATTAATGATAATGGAAGAGCCGTCCAATTAGCTAAATAGCTAATAGTTTTATCAAGCAGAGGTTGGTAATTTAGAGCAAACAAATTCTTTCTAATTTTATCCACTTGCACACCAAGATATTTAAAGGATAACAGGGGATCCAATAAAGAGTATTGCTCAAGAAGAGCTATATTTAAATCTCCTAATGGCTATAGCATAGAGTTACCCCAATTAGTCAGAAAACCCAAGCAGTCAGTAAATTCTTTTAAGCCTCCATAATTTGGGGTAAAAATAAATGAGATACAAGAAAGGTGCTGCTTGTGATCATTAGCGTTATCATTGTGGTATATTTGGAAGATGGAGTGCCGTGAGGAGCGAGGGATGCACATTTAACTCATCAAACTCAGCAATTGTGATTGTTCTGGAGTCACAATCTGTTTCACATTGAAACTTTTTTTGGGGGGGGTTTCATGGAGGTCACTGCCCAACTCCCCTTTTCAGAGCAGAAGGTCAGGGGGAAGTTCCCATGCTCAGCACCACCAAGGGTCGGACTTTCCCTGTCAAACCTCCATAGGGAATTCAGGCACATAATTGGATGATTCAGGAAAATCCTCCTAGGACCAGAATTATGTTAGCATTTCTTGCAATCCCTATTTTATTTTTCTCATGAGGATAGGCTTTTTAAAAACATCTGTGTTGTCTGGGTCTGTGAACTTTATCAGTAGAGATCTGGTCAGTTAAGGACAAAAGGCAAATAGACTGAAAAGAACCTCTGTCATCTATCTTCTGCTTGAGCACAAGACCAACTCTTTACATTTCAGAATAAATGCTGCTGTCGATCCCACATTAGGGTACTGCCAACCAAGCACTGTGATCAGGCGAACAAGCTTTGGAGTGAAAAGAACAAAATGAAGATAATTTCCGAAGTGTTATCTCTGTCAGTATCAGTGGGAAAGAAGTGTTCTCTGGCTATCATAGCAACTACAGTTTACTGAGCTGCTTACTAGCTTCCTACCAATAAAGTGGGTATTATCCCTGTTGTATATACGAGTTTACTGAGGCTTGTAGGTTAACGTTGCTTGCCCCCAGAAAGGAGTCTTAGAGCCAGGATTCAGAGTCAGGGCTCTCTAACTGCAAGGACCTGGCTCTTTACCTGGCTGGCATGTTGTCAGCGTTCCGTGTATGTGGCAGGAGGAGGACGATCCCCGTGTGTTCCAGTGGTAAAGAGAACAAATACCCTGTGGACAAATACAGAATGAACTGGACCCAGCTGGGCATTTGCATTAAAGTGCCTCACCAGAGTTCCCAGCTGCTCTGGCAGAGTGCCCAGGCACTGCCCCAGAGCCAAACAGAATGCTCTTCGAGATGCCTCTGGTTTTCGTTTGCCAAGCCTTACCATACTCAACAAGTGGGTGGGGGCTGACCTCCCAACCTGCCTCTTTCCAGTGAGACATGGAAGGTTGTGGATATTATAGGAATTAATTTTTATTAATATCTTGTTATCAAGAGGTAACATTTAAAAAAATCTTTATTGTTGAAAGTATTCCATATGTTCTTTAAACTGTTAAAAGACTTGTCAAATCCATGGTAGAACCAATTTTCAACAAGGATTGTTAGATAGAAGTTTGTCAGTGATATAAGCCACATGGAACTTGCAATTACCAAGACAGAAGAGCGAAGGCTAATGGAAAGATTTAAATGTGGTTCAGTTGTAGGGCTGAGGGCAGGGTGAGCTGAAAGAACACTTCCTTACCCAGACACCTAAGCGGTAAACCAGCCTGAGCAAGGCCTAGTCAATATGAGGCAGCAGTCTTCATTTCTCCCCCTTTACATTCTCTACTGTTTGGTTTAGGTCATTTTGTGGAGACAGCTATATCTGACCTTAAATCCAAATATTGGCTCTGTGATGAACAAAATGGAACAAGAAGCATAGATATGTGATGTAGACTGGTGGGGAGGAGGGTGAGGTGATTGGCTAAAAAAGATGAAGGGATTAGCTAATGAACATATATGCATAGCCCATTAATTCGTACCAAACAAGGTTTTGACACACTGTTTTAACTAGACTATAATTACCAAATAAAACCATATATATATATATATATATATATATATATATATATATATATATATATTAGAAGCCTGTTGCATGAAGATTCTCGCAATAGGCCTTTCTTCCCCTGGCTGCCGGCACCGTTTTTCCTCCGGCACCTGGGACCCAGGCCTTTGGTCCGGCCACAGCGGAGAAACCAAGCCTCTTCAGTCTTCGGTCTTCACTCCGGCCAGAGCCTACAGTCTTTGTTCTGTGCCTGTGTATGCAAATTAACCGCCATCTTTATTGGGTTAATTTGCATACTCATCTGATTGGCTGGTGGGCATAGCGGAGTGACACCAATTATGTGGAGATGGCTATGCAGGAGATTTATTGGGCAGTGCTCTCAATAGCACCTGTGAGAGGTTGAGGGACAGAGGGTTGGTTAGTCAGGAAAGATGGATTGTGATAGAACTATAACAAGGTCCTCAGCAGATCCCAGAGGGAGCTCTGGAGCTGGGGTGGCCTTTCAGAACTGTCATAAATTAAGGCCAAGGGCTGCCCCCAGAGGAGGGGTCAGAGTCCTAGGAGAGGGTGATTCTTACTGAGGGACCCAGCTGGGAACCAAACATGTAGCATTTCTCACTGGTAGAAGAGTGAGTGCCTTCAGGAGAAGGGTGGAGGGGTCTGGGCAGGCCATGGTAACATCCACTGTAGCTACCAGATGAGTAAGGCCCTGCACTTCTTGGTCCTCACTATCCCTAAATCAAACAATGCTTTCTACCAATATTTACAAATACCTACTTTGTGCCTATTGTTACCTTTGTGTGCAATGCCTTCCCCTCACTCAGAGCTACTTGATGAATAAATATATCAAAATTCTGATAAAAGTTTCTCTAGGAGACACTTTTAACTATAAGGTACAACTATATGCTATCATCTCTATTTCTGTGCCAACACAGCATTTTATACATACCTCTCCCAGGACTTAACTCTCTTATTAAAATCACTGTGGTCAGGGAACCTTATTTATATTTGTATTTTTTTCCCCTCAACACAAAACTTCAGTGAACAAGTAATTATTTAAATTCAATTTTGTCTAATAGCATAATATAGTTATATCTTTTTCTTTTGGTGACTCTTTGTGTGGTTTATTTTTTCTAATCTTTCAGTTTCATTTTTTTTTGTATTATAATAGAGGCCCGGTGCACAAAATTCATGCATGGGGGGGTGTGTCCCTCAGCCCGGCCTGCACCCTCTCCAATCTGGGACCCCTTGGGGAATGTCCTACTGCCGGTTTAGCCTGATCCCACAGAAATTGGGCCTAAACCGGCATTCGGACATCCCTCTCACAATCGAGGACTGCTAGCTCCAAATCACTCGACTGCTTGCCTGCCTAATTGCCCCTAACCGCTTCTGCCTGCCAGCCTGATCACCCCCTAACCACTTCCCTGCCAGCCTGATCAATGCCTAGCTGCTCCCCTGCTGGCCCGATTGCCCCCAACTGCCCTATCTTGCTAGCCCACTCTCCCCCAACTGCCATCCCCTGCTGACCTGGTCCTTCCAACTGCCCTCCCCTGCCAACCTGGTCCCCACAACTGCCCTCCCTTGCAGGCCTGGTCCCCTCCAACTGCCCTCCCCTGCTGGCCTGATCACCCACCATTACTCTCCCCTGCCATCTTGTGCCCACATGGGGGCAGCCATCTTGTGTGAGGGTGTGATGGTCAATTTGCATATTACCTCTTTATTATATAGGATTTTATATATAATATATATTTATATTTTATTTTAATTATTTTACTTATATTTTAATATGAAATGTAATTATATTTTAAATATAATGAAATTTAATTAAAATTAACCAGCCTGATAGTTTTTGTATTTTACTGGAATGTAGGACATCCATCCTGAATGTAATCACTGATGTATGTAAGTTAAAATGTACCATCTTTTTTTGTGGTTTTTATTTGATCCATCAGATCTATATCTCTTTTTCTCACTTCTCTTGATTTCTTTTGGGTTGACTTTTTTTTTTTTACCAACTATTTTTCCTTGCCATTGGTTTGGAAATCATATACTTTTCCCCATTCTTTTAGTGACTACCTTACAAATTACAACATTCACCCTTCAATTAGCAAAGTATAATGTTAATCCACACTTTTACTCTCCTTCTAGAATAAATACTCAAAATAACTCAACTAAATGCCCCCTTTCCCTCACTTAGAGTTGACAATATATAGTTGTCATGAATTTTAGTTCTCTAGATTTAAAAAATCTGTAAGACACTTACAGCTTTTAAAGTCAATGTTTATGTTTACCCACATATTTACCATTTTTTAGTTCTTTAATCCTCCCTGCATCTCTGATCCTTTAGTCTAGTCTGCTAGTTGTGAATTTCTCTGTTTGTGTTCATCTGAAAATTTCTACATTTTACTTTTATGCTTGAAGGATATTTTGCTGGGGATAAAATTGTATGGAAGTTTTTATTTTGTATAAAAACATTGAGAACATATTTCCATTTTTCTCTGAACTTTATTTTTGCCTTTGAGAAATTTAACCATAGTTTTTGAAGGTAAATCTGTTTTATTTTTCTTTAGCTGCTGTAAATATTTCTCTCATTTTTTTAGTTTTCTGTAATTTCACAATGATGTCTTAATATGTCTTTCTTTTTTCTTTATCCTGCTTGGAGTTCTTAGGTTTTGTTAATCTGTCCTGAAAAATTCTGTCATTCAGCCATAACATTTTCAATATTGATTTTGCCCCATTTCTCACTCTTGCTTTTATTTCTAAACCTACAATTAAACAGATGCCATGCTTTTTCAATATATCCTCTTTTCTATATTTTCTATTTTTTGTCTCTTTGTTCTATATTGTAGACAGTTTATTATGACCTATTTTCCTGTTCAATAATTCTCTCTTCATCTATGTCTAAACTACAATTAAACTCATTCAACCAATTCTTAATTCATTATTATATTTTCCTTTTCAAAAGTATCTTACTTCTTCCCCTGTCCTAGTTTCTTCCTCAAATTTCAGGCTTGGCTTTTCTTTATTCTTTGACTTGGTGGGTGTAGCTGTTTCATAGTCTATGTAAGATAATTCCAATATACGAAGTCATTGTGGGTCTGATTCTATCATCGTGATATTTAGACTGATTCTTGCCCATGGTGTCTTGTATTCATGGTGTCTTGTATGCCTTTTATTGTGTGCTATGCAATGTTTTTGATAACTTTTGGAATAGTAAGAGCCATAAGAGTTGTAGGTTGTTTATTTGAGTCTTAAACTTTGGTGGACCCTGAGCTTTGAATCTTGTTTTTTTCTGCCCTCCTAAAGAGCTTCAAAAGCAAATGCAGTTTCAAGGTTACTTCCTCCTAATAGGAAAATGGCCTTAGGGGAAAACAGATTTGAACACAGGCCTTTGATTTTCTCTTGGATTTTTACTGGGAAATTTCTCATTTGGGGGTTAATCTTTGATGATTTTGGAAGGTGTGTGTGGGTTTTAAAATATAGTTCCCCCAATTTTATTTTACTTTTTCTTCATAGAAGAGTTAATCTAAGTTAACTGGTCTACTATTATAGGAAGTAGAATTCTATTTTTTAATTATAGACTTGTGTACAGCTCTGGTCATTCAATATTTGCTGAATAACAGCTATATGAATGTTCTTAGGCATTGGAATCAGTTGTATAAGCTATGGTTTTTGTCTTCAAAGAACTTTTCATTTATTAGCCAAAGGAAAAACGCACACAAAACCCCTCTATACATAATAACTACTCTGGGTGATTTATAGGAAATTCTAGGTTTTCATACTTTCTCAGTGGTAGTATAAATTAATATATGTTTTTGAAGAAAAATTTAATAATGCTTATCAAAATTAAATATGTATATATCCTTTGGCTAAATAATTCCACATCTAAGTATTTTTCTGATGTATAGCCTGTATATATATTTGCCTAAGTGCTCAAAGATATGTATATGTGGATATTCATTGATAGAAGCATGCTTGTAATAAAAAAAAAACTGGAAATAATTTAAAGGTTGACAGGGGTTTGATGAAATTTAATGTATCATACAATGGAATACTATGTAGCCATTAAAAAGAATGGGAAAAGATTTGTATGTATTGCTATGGAATAACTCATATGAAATATATATGTGAAAACAAAGAAGCAAGAATCATGTGAGTGTATATAGTATGCTACACACACACACACACACACACACACACACACTTGCTTAGAAATTTATAAAGTGTCTCTGAAAGGCTCTACTTGGAATTGCTAACAGTATTATATCTGAAGAGAAAAACTGAGTTCAGAGTACAAGAATAAGAAGAAAACTTTTTACTGGGTACTTCTGTGTTCATTACATTTATTATATTACTTCATTTACCATGTGCATGTTTTAGCCATTACATTACAAAGCAAAAAGTGTGAGGAAAGTACTGTATTAGCAGGTACACCATACATGTGATTGACGGACTTGTGCTGTAGTTTGGTTTGTTCTGAGAAAATCCTATGGCCTTTCTAGGACTCAGTGTTTCCCTCTATGAAATGCTGACCTAGATAATCTCTATGGTCTCTTTCACTCGGGCATTCCCCATCCCACCTGCTAACATGGGATACTCTGATTACAGAAATACTTCAGTCAGGCAGTACTTTTAAAGATGCTTTGGCAAGTGCAAGTATTAGTATTAGTTATTGGTTGCTGAGAATGCTAACATTCTTTTTGGTGTTCCTTCAAGTATTAAAATGTGCTTTCCCTAAGGCAATACACTAAAATAATTGATTTGTTTGGATTCACAGTTTGAAACTGTGATTTTTAATATAACCTCACATTTGAAATATTTCAGGCCTGTTTTTCTTTAGGATTGGGTAGGCTTAAGTCTCTGACAGATTGACCAAATCTTATTACCCTCTATTTACTGTACAATGAAAACTTATTTCATAAGTGTTTCCACATTTTATGCTCACATAGATCTAAGTGGCCAAAACATTTAATTAAATGGACTATTCATACAATCTCATTTCCTGGCTGGTCATCTATATCAATGATAACAGCAGCATCCCACCCATGGCTATGACTCTGAATCTTAAAAAAAAAAAAAGAATTATTTAAATCTAAACTATGCTCAGACTAATTAATGATTTAAAATCCCTTTTAATTATAAAAATAATTGAAATTAATTTTCAAAAGTTCAAACAATAGAGAAGTATATAAAGTAAGATTTAAAAGTTTTCTCTTCCCTGTTCCAATCCCACTCTTCGGAGGTAAACACTGTTAGTATGGTATGTATTTTCTTACACATACACACAGAGTTTGTTTTTACAATAATGGGATTATACTGAACATACTGTTTACAATTTGTTTTTGTACTAGGCAACATATTGTACTTGGTGTACATGCAGCCCTATTTTGTTCTGTAAAGGGCTGTAAACTATTCGAAAACACAGATATATTATGATTTATTTACATTTTTCTTAGTAATGGACATCTAGAGTTAGTTTCCATTTGTATGCTGTGAGAAGCAGTATTGCATTAAACTTAGATACTTGGCTAGAATTTTTGTAGACTATTTTTCTAGAATTGGGGTTTTGGATTACATGGTGCTTCTATGTGCCAGGTACCATTGTGAACACTTTATAAAATCAACTTTCATTCCCATAATAGTATAGATACTATTACTATTTCCATTTTGCATGTGGTAAGCTTAGGCTCAGAGAGGTTAAGTATCTTGCTTAAGGCCTCACAGCTCTATGTGGTAGAGTCAGGATTGGAACCCAGACTACAACTTCAGAGTCTGGGCTTAACTCTTACTCCTTGCTGCCTCACGGAGAGGTATACTCGTTGAAATTTTGACAAACACTCTCAACTTGTCCCCCAAAAAGACAGCATCTATTTATGCTTATACCAACTAAATTTTATAGTTTACTCATTTCCACATTTGACCAAAGACTAAGTTTTTATTTAAAATTTCTTTTTGCCAACATGTGGTTGGAAAAATATTATCATATTATTGTTTTAATTTATAATTAATGTATTATTAACATTTGTAATACTTAACTTTTATTAGACTTTTACTACAATAAAATACATAAAAGAATTCCTCATCATTTCCAGATTATCATCCAAGAACAGTGAAGGCCACACACAGCTTCTCCAGGAAATGCTGACAGCATGGCGTACACATGGCTTCCATGTTTGTAGTGGTTCCAAAGTTTCCTTTGAGGTTAATTTCTTTTTTTGTTTTCTTTTGGATAAACTTCTCACAGAGGACCTGGGTGAGCAGAAGGCTCTTAAAAATTATAGCCCAATCTATTTCTTGAGCAATCCAGGAACTTTTTCATAACGTGATGCTCAGATTCACATAGTTTATGAAAGGGTGTGCCCAGAACAGTTAGGAAAAGCAAAACAGCATTTTAACAGTGAGGGATTTAGCAGGAAGATCTGACCCAACAAGTAGAAACTCCTTTAAAGGTTCAATCAAGTTTATTCCCATCACATTCCTCTGGAATGCCCAAGAGGCACATGCTTTGTCAATGAAAATTATTTTCAATCTCATTGATGTTTTGTTTGGCAAGAACCATTTCTTTGAACAATTTCTTATTAATTATCTACAATTTTTCATTTCTGACAGTGTTATCACCAGCTGCATATTTAGAAAAGAGCCCAACTTCAACCTGTGTTCAGTTTTCATCTGTTTCTTCCTTGAGAATGTAATTTGAAAAAAAAAAGTCAACGTATTTGCAACCAACTGTCAGATCTTCAACATCAGGCTCACAACAAGAAATGTGTACACAATGGAATTCTTCTATCATTCCTATTTTGCAAGACCAAATCATTATGCACCACCTTACCGATGGTATTATTTAGCTTTGTCCCTGCCTTTGTGGATTGCAATTTTCTATTTCTGGGGATATGGTTTGCCTTGGGGCAATCCAAATATGAGCAGCAACACCCAGTGTTAAATGGGGTCCTGCCTCCCAGACAAATAACTCACTGTGGTTCTAAGATTGTATCTTCCCACAGGTGTTCACTCAAACTGTTTTTGGTCAAACCACATTCTACCTGGGCGTAGTAAACATACACCCTGGACTAGATGAAGGTGTTCAGCACATATTATTTTTACCTACTGAGGGTGGTGTGGGAGGGCAATGTTGGGCTGTGCTGCCTCCTGGCTTTGAACAGCCTGTTGGTCCCCAGAGGGCATTTCACTGGGCTTTCATTTAAATATTGTTTACACACAGCCATTCATTTCCTGTATCAAGAGTTGCCAATCCAAAGGAGCTAGCTCCACCTGTCAGGCGACTCTACCCTCTTCTCAACCAGGTAGCAAGCATAGGAGCCAGGCCAGTGGTGGGAGGCGCGGCCACACTAGCCATGCAGTGCAGTGGCTCTCAATGCGCAGCAGCGTCAGCATTGCCTGGGAACTTGTTGGGGACGTGAATCCCTAGCCCCACCCTATGTCTCCTGGTGATTTGGGTGCAGGCCAAAAAGTCTAAGAATCACTGCTCTAGCTTGACATGTCGGAATCTTCCACGTTATCATTTTTTACTCCTCTATACTTATGTCCCTCTTTACCCCTATCACATGTTCTCAGTCACAGATTCACTTTCTAAATGTCTTTGAGCTGCTCTGTGGACAGGGGCTCACCCTGACCAGTGGCATGCTGGCAGATACTTCACAGCAGGCTGGAGAGCGAAGGACAGTTTAATGTGCAGCCTTCCACAGTTTTTGTGGTGTAAGCAGCCACCATGGCCCATTTTAACATAAGCACATGATGTTACTGATCATGGAGTTAAGGAGACATGTACGTGATTGCTTTTGAGAGTGGTGTAAGCCCATTCCAACACCCTACCTGGAGGTGCCAATAGTCCTGTAGATATTGGTTCAAATTTAACCTAGTGGGAATTTAGATTGAGTTTACATGCAAAATTGGAGTCATTATTTGCAGGCCATTTGTGAATTATTGAATACTTTTGATGACTAAAATGCCTGAAATATTCAATTGATATCCTGTAAGATCACTGAAAATATTAAAAATCAACTTACAAATGGTATTTTGGGGATACCACACACATAATAGATTCAAACTCACCCCTATATTTTGTACATTTCTTATGTATGCCTGGTTAAAATTACTTGTTTGGTAGATAGTAAGCCCTAATCTATATTATAAAAACCTAGTGGCCCTAATGCCGTAACGACCAAAGACTGAACACCAGGAGGCTGTGTGCGAGGCGAGGCGCACACGGGTGGGCGGGGACTTGACTCTGGGTCTGGGTCCTGGGTCTCGTGCGATTTTGCACACTAGGTCACTAGTATACCATAAACCTTGTTTTTTCTCACTATTCTATCTTTATTACTTACTCTTAGAATTGTCCAAACACTGTTTGTTAAATTAATAAAGTAGTAACTGTATTAGTTTACTAGGGCTGCCATAACCAAATACTATAGAGTGGGTGGCTTACACAGCAGACATTTATTTTCTTACGATTCTGAAGGCAAAAAGTCCAATTTCAAGGTGCTGGCAGGTTTGGTTTCTTCTGAGGCCTCTGTTTGACTTGGCAGGGCTGCCTTCTTGCTGTGTCCTCTTGTGGCTGTCCCTCTGTCTGGTGTTTTTCCTTGTGTCCAAATTTTTCTCTTCTTATAAGGACACTAGTTACATTGGATTAGAGCCTATCCTAATAGCTGCATTTAACTTAATTACCTCTTTAAGTAAGAGGCAATTCTCTCCAAATACAGTTATACTCTGAGGTAGTAGTGGTTAGGACTTCAACATATAAATTTTGGGGGCAACAATTTAGTCCATAAGAGTAACAATCAAAGCTTCTATATCTTAAGGTTCTAATAGTGCAGTAGAAAAACATAGAACATCAGTTGTAGATTTGGAATGTATCAATCATTTGCCTCTGTATTTGCCTTGATATGAGAACTCTTAATTATAAAGTAGATACAATCTCATCTAAGAAATGACAAACTAATCTTATAAATGTTCCTCCCATCCCTCCCCTTGTCTTATACGGGTTATCATTGGTTTTGTTCCTACTAAATGAGTTAGAAGAACAGGAGAGATGGAAGTGTAATTAGCTTGCATATACAGAAAGATAAGATACTGGAACTTTATATATATATCTCACTGTAAAAATAAGGTGTGGTTGGGAACTTTATCCCAGCACATACTTTCACCTGAAGGAGGGCACCCCTGAGGAGGTTCAGCTGCAAAATAGTCTCAGCCTCTCACATTTCTGAGATTATCTTTTGATTTGATGGCTATCAGAACATTAGGAAAGAAGTTCAAAGGGTGGAAAGTCTACAAAGCCATTGGAGTGTCTCTTTGCTGGGGAAGGGGAGGCCATAAAGGGCCGAAACTTCCTTGATTGAGAAATGGCTTCACTCTAGGCAGAAAGCTGGTCAACTATGAAGAGAATAACATGCCATTCAAAGTCCAACTTCTGATTTTTACTTTTTAGTGGTATTCTGTCATCTTCTGTCCTGTGGTGACATGAGTGAATCATAACATAATGTTTTAATTCTATGCTATAGGTTTTGTTAGTTTAGATGTAATTTTTGTTACCTTTTTGGATCATGATCAGACTTTTTAATAATCCTCACCAGAGGATATGTTTATTTTATTGATTTTCGAGAGAGAAGAAGGGAGAGGAAGAGAAAGAAACGTCTATGTGAAAGAGAAACATCCATCAGTTGCCTTCCACAGGTGCCCCGACCAGGGATCGAACCCTCAACCTGGGTATGTGCCCTGACAGGGAATCAAACCCCACCCTTCAGTGAGTGGGATGACATTCCAACCAACTGAGCCACACTGGCCAGAGCACTATCAGACTTCAAAAAATTTATTTAGTTTGTTGTTTTCTTTTTAAATTTTTATTTATTGATTGATTTTTAGAGAGAGAAAGGAAGGGGAGAGGGGAGAGAGAGAGAGAGAGATTAATTTGTTGTTTCACTTATTTATGCACTTCTTCGTTGATTCCTGTATGTGTCCTGACCAGGGATAGAACCTGCAACCTTGGCATAACAGGACGATGCTCTAACCAACTGAGCTACCTGGCCAGGGCTGGTTTGTTGTTTTCTAAGTTGAGGTTCTCTTTTGATCAGTAAACTTCCTTTAGAAATCCTCAAAATAATTCCAATATGCCTTGAGGGCATATGTTCTTGTAATATAACAGCATGACTAGGTGGTTCTTGGCCATCAGCCTGGCACGGTGAGACATGCTGTTATTACCCAATCACACACATCCTGCTGTATGTCTTATTACGTAATTGTTCTTCTCCTTCAAAGATGCTGCTGAAAGCAATTACGTAAGTCCTGTTCTCTTCATGGGGAATGTGAAGGGTGGAAGTAAAGCAGAGCCAACTGCATGGGCACCGAGGACGACGGTGCCTCAGATGCCTCATCTCTTGATAGGATATTGGGCTACACTCTCAGGAGACTTAGTTGGCACATTCTGCATTTTGGCCTTCTTATCCAATAGCCTTTTTTATTTTCTTCAGCTGACAAGCAACAGCAGCAGCTTGTTTTTCGTGCATTTAGATTTATTTTCAAAGTTTTTTCATAAAGTAAAATTGAGTGATACAGTGGTGACATTCTCTGCTTCATGACTGCAAATGCTACTCTGTGTGTCCAAGAATATGACACATCTTAAGAGACTAAAAAAATAAAATAAAAAGGTCACTGACTCCAAAAAGAAACATAAGGGAGAGGGCAAGGAGAATTGCTTAGTTATTACACAAGGCAGATCTCAAAATCAGAGCTAGCAGGGAGAACTGGTTATACAAATGGAGATTGCCTGGGGCCAGACTGTCCTGATGACAGTTTCTTGGTGAAGGATTTAGGGTCTGGTGTGTAGTTCCATGGAGGGAGGATCTGCACACTCTCCCAAGTAGTGGAGCTTGTCCAGTGGAGGGTACATTGGTGGGGTTCCTCCTGACATGTATCAGGCAGCCATATAACCACAGTCAATACTCATTTTTTGATTGAATGACTTATTCATGAGAAGGCAACCTGTTTTTCCTTTCCTGTTATTCGAACATCTCCTCAATTTTCAAGGGAGCTTTGAATATCACTTGGCAGTTCCTTGTCAGGTCAAATTGACAAGCATTTGGCTTGGGAAGAGCAGGCTGTCTTCCTGCGTGATAAGGAGTCTCTGGCACCAGTGCCTTCTCTTGCGAATGCAGCTGAAGGCACCACCCCTGTGCCTCTGCTGGCGGGTGTCCTGAGTCATTGACAAGAGAAAGCAAAGGATGGAGCCAGCTATTGACTGTTGGGCCTTGTAATTTTGTTGTGAAACCTCGGTTGCAAGGAAATGGTTGAGCATATGATTCTTTAAATTTTTTTGACCATATGATTCTTGAGGACAAGGACTATGTTATTAATTTTGTATTGCCAGGGTCAAACCCAGACTTGACAAGTAAGAGATGCTTCAAATGTAATATTGTTCATGTCTGTTATGGTTAATTAATTTTTTAAAAATTTATTTTTATTGATTTGTGAGATAGAGAGATTGATTTGTTGTTCTACTTATTTATGCATCCACTAGTTGATTCTTGTATGTTACCCTGACTGGGGATCGAACCTGCACATTGGCATATCAGGATGATGCTCCAACCAACCGAGCTAGCTACCTGGCCAATTATGGTAAATTTTATTTGGTAACTTGGTTAGCCCATGGTACTCAGAAATTTGGTCAGACACATCTGGATGTTGCTGCAAAGGTATTTTAAAAATGAGGTTAACTTTTATATCAGTAGAATTTGAGTAAAGCAGATTACCCTCTGTGATGATTAATTTTATGTGTCATAAAGTAGGTGGGCCTCCTCTAATCGGTTGAAAGCCTAGAGAAAAAGACTGACCTCCCCTGGAGGAAGAGGAACGCCACCAGCAGACCGCCTTCAGACTTGACCTGCAATGTCAATTCCTCCATGAGTGTTCAGCCTGCCGATGCTCATAGAACTTGGGCTCGCCAGCCTCCACAATTGTGTGCACCCATTGCTTATGAATGAATGGACAAATGCCTCCAGCATCTCTGCTTTATTCTGGTGCACCTTCATGTCCTTCCATTTTAGTAAAGAGGGGGGAGACTACTTTGCCAAGTTAAAACTTTTATATACATAAAAAAGTTTTAACTTGGCAAAATATACTAGTACATATTTTTATTGATTTCAGAGAGGAAGGGGAAGGAGAGAGAGACAGAAACATCAATGATGAGAGAGAATTATTGATCGGCTGCCTCCTGCACACCCCCTAACTAGGGATTGAGCCCACAATCTAGGCATATGCCCTGACCGGGAATCAAACCGTGACCTCCTGGTTCATAGGTCCACACTCAACCACTGAGCCATGCTGGCCAGGCTCTAGTTAAAACTTTGAATCTTTGCCTTAAAATCCCCAGTAGAGAATGAAAGCCCTGATACTGACTGCCAAGGAAGCCAAGGCAGGGGAAAGAGGATTTGAGGTAGCGGAAGAGGAGAAGAATTCAGCAACTCTCCCCCAAATCCTTGATTTTATATTTACTGTTAACGTCCAGTGTAAACATTGCTGGCTTGATTTTAGTGCCTTTGCCGGGTTCAAAGCCCCGGCACCACCGCGAGCAGCGGCTCACCCCGCTGTGGCCTGGAGAGGCTGCAGACCACTTTTCAGCCTGATGTGATTTCTAACAGCTGAGATATTAAAACACTGAAAAACGGGGTTTATAATGGAAATGCTGACAGACTATTAACTATAGCAGCACTGCTCTAATAAATGGAATGGCCTGTCATAATCTCTAGTTCATAAATATGCAAATACAAGACTGGGGATTTGCTCCAAAGGATGTCTCTATAATTTTAACTGACCTTTACTGATACCAAATGAGCCTGTTGCTTCTGTTTTTGTCCATTGGATATAAAGTACAGGAAATCCAGCCTCCTGTCGGCCTAACGTATATAAAGTTCAAACTGCCAGCTACTAAACTCTGGGCTCAGATTCCATTTCTCTCCACATTCACACTGTTTATTGACATTTTCACCCCCCCACGCCCCCAAGGGGTGGACGCTGAGTGGGGGCAAAATCAAACATTGTCCACTCCCTTTCCCCCGTGTTATTTCCACATGTCACAGTGCCTGCCTGGCCAAAATTCATGGATTGCCTCAAGGACAAACAGGCCATCTACACTGAATTATAGAAATTTGAGTTTTATCCAGTTTTCTGCTTTTGGACCAAATGGGCAGCAAATCCAGTGACTTCATATTTAATAACCTAGATGTCATTTGTCCTGTGTCTTTCAGCACGGAGTAAAGAGTTGGATGGCTAACAGTTTTGCATATTTCTCCCCCTAATTATTTTAAGCTATTCAGCCTGGTATCTGAACTATTGATGCAGAGCCAAATTGCCAGCAGGGGAGAGATCTGTCCAATCCAGGAGCTAAATGAGTCACTGAGAGTCAATCTGTTTTTCCCTTGCTGCTGGGGTTTCCTCGGGCCGGCCTCTCGCTGCAGTCCCGCTCAGAGCTGCAGGCTGGGCCTCCTTGGCTTCAGTCACCTCCCATTTCCCGCCCCGGCCCTGCTGGCCGCAGCTGTTGATGCATCCTGCCCGGCTGGCCGCGGAAGTCCAGGGCCTCATCACCCTGTCATTGAGGCCTCGCTGTGACAGAAAATGAAGACATCTTGGCCTTGTTGTAATCCACCAGGTACCAGGAACATAAAGAAAGACGCAAAAACAGAATGTGTGACCACTTGCCCATGCCAGTTCGCTATTGCCCACTGCACGGTCCCTTAGAGTAGTCGTCCACCTTCCTGATTGTCCAAATGGAGTCCCTGGAAACAGAAGGCTTCATGTGGCCATAGAAGGAAAAAGCAAAGGTGGACTGGAAGGATGTGTGGCTATGCGGGGGGTGATGGCAGTGGTAGCTCTATAAGCAGTGAGGAGAACACTCACAGTGCCTGAATAACATATAAAAGATATATATGCTTCATAGAAACATTTCATTTTTAATAATATTTGCTAAACAGCAAAATCCTTGATTTTTTTCTGGTAGGGTCAGTATTCAATGACACAGAAGCCCGCCCCTGACTTGGACTGTGCGTAAGATTAAGATGACTGGTATTTCATGGTCAATGATTAAATTAGCTGCCTGTTCTACCCTGAACTTTGCCAGCAGGACTGACATTTTTGTGCAGCGCACATTGAGGACCGTGGGTAATCTAAACTGCCAGGAGTTTTTTCTCTCTGAAACTCAAACCTTGTCTGGGAACCCTGTTCTCTGCAACTGTATAGCGGCGTCCACATGGAGTTTGGGAAAGCAACCATGAAAAATTCTATTGTAGTAAGCTGAACTGTCCTCATACTCAGGAATGAGAGAACTCAGGAGTCCTTGAGACATAAGAAAAGAGTCGGGGACAGAGGGCAGAAAGGCTGATTAATGGATTTACTATAATTTTCAGAGAGAACTATCTGGGGGGAAAAACTCAAAATGGGCAGAGTTGATTCTTTTTCACAGTGAAGTCTCAGAGGAGGGAAAGCTTTGTTCCCAATGGACAGTCA
>NW_005871174.1:2159519-2191756 GCF_000147115.1 Myotis lucifugus | reverse complement strand
ACAATTATAGGACCTTAAATCAGAGGTTGAAATGTACTTGAGAAGGCAAAGAAACTCATATAAAACAATTCCTAATTTGGGTTCTATGAATGGTAAGTGTAAAAGTTCGAGATAGGTATGGTCAGGTGATGGTAACTAGAATCTGAGGAAATATTTTGTAATGTAGCCAAAATTTAGATAGAAAGGGCACTTCAAACAAAGGTATTTTGATGGACTGCAAATGCATCAGATTTCTACCCTGGTTGACTTGACCTTCTTCTCCTGCATCAGTTAGGGGATTGGGGCAGGGAGGAAGACAGACAGACAGACACACACACACACACACACACACACCACACACATACACACACGCACGCACACACACACTGAATGTTCTTCCATCACTGAAGGATTCTGTGCACTCAACACATAGCCAATGTTCTTATCATAGCACACCACGTCTTCTTACAGACAAGGAATACTAACCACACACCCTTTGACTCTCCCAGCATCATGAGCCAAGACCAAACCATGACTCAGAACTCCAGACATCGGTTATGTCTCCTGGTCATGAAGGGAATCCTTTTCTTTTCTTTTTAGCTGAGGGATAATTGACATCTAACATATTAGTTTCAGGTTTACAACATCATGTTCCTTATTTGAATATATTGTGAAATGATCACAACAACAAGTCTAGCCAGCATCTGTCATCATACTTAACAAAAAAAATTCTCTGCCTATTATAAAACTTTTAAGATTCACTCTTTTAGCAACTTTTAAATATACAATACAGTATTGTTAGCTAGAGTCACCATGCTGACCATGACATCCCCAAAGGCAGTCCTTTTTTGGATTTGAAACAAGCCCATAAAACCTCCCCACCGCACCCCGAGCAACTTGGTGGACAGAGCGCTCTGTATTTCATAGACGCTGCTTGCAGATATTGCAGCAAGTTTCCAAAAATAAAAGCACAAACAGTTCCCCTCACATTTATTTGTTGTGATAGCTGCAGGACCAAGAAGAAATACACACCATCCTGGGGGGACGGAATGCACAAGGACTAGGTTTTGCCCATTTTCATAACAACCATGGAGCACAGTTAGCTCAGAACCCTACAGAGTCTACTTGGCATGTTTACAGAGCTCAGACTCACACCGGTGCCTCAGGATGGTTTAAGGTTTGGGGAACAGGTTCCCCTACTGACAAATAGTGTAATTAGGCATAATGTCTTAAGTGAACGTGTTAGTTGGGGCTTTTAACTGTGCAAGCCTCGGCTTCCGCAATAACAACCTAATCTTGTGTGGGAGCCGTCCCAGGCTGCACTTGAACAGAGGCACTGTTCGTCCACCCGCAGATAAAGCTCTGAATGGTTTTATTTATATCATCCTTGTTAGTCATGCAGTCTGTGTGCAAACACAACAACATTATTCTTATCTCCTCGGAAAGTTTAATTCGTTAGCAATTAAAAGAGTGCAGAAAAAGAACCAGGCACTGGAGAGAGATGCATCCAAGGAAAAGTGAAGTTGGACAGAGAGATTTGTGGGGGCAGCTCGCCCTGTAACTGCACCGTGACGTCTACCGAATTGTTTTTAATGAACAGTTTACCCGTGTAAGGATGATCCCAATGTAATTAAAGAAGATAACGTTGCCAGCAATCTCCTCAAAATACCCCGTTGAAACCCGCGGTCCTCAGGCTCTTGCCAGAGCCCACTCCTCCCTCCTGCGCCCTGTCTGGTTTGCTTGGAGGGGAGGCTGCCGCTGGGCCGGATTCGGGCTGTTGCAGAGTGATCAGCTCAGGCCCAGAGGAGCTGTTCCTCGCAGCTGCGCAGGCCTCCGGGATGAGTGAGTTCTATTTGGAACAGGGAAGAGCCTGACCACAGTTCTTTGTCATCGTAAAGTCAGGGAACTTAAGAACTGCACCACCAACTGCTCTACCAAAGAGTCAAGCTCAATGCCAGGTGGTAGTAGCGGGGGAAACTGTGAGAGTGGGGTGGGCAGGGAAGGGCTCGATGGGAACTCTGTACTTTCTGCTCAATGTTTCTGTCAGCCTAAAACAGCTTTAAAAACCAAAGTGTGCTATTAAAGACGAAAAGTCATGCCCAGCCATGGTCCTAGGGCAGTGATGGTGAACCTTCTGAGCTCGGCGTGTCAGCATGTTGAAAAACCCTAACTTAACTCTGGTACCGTGTCACATATAGAAATTTTTTGATATTTGCAACCATCGTAAAACAAAGATTTATATTTTTGATATTTATTTTATATATTTAAATGCCATTTAACAAAGAAAAATCAACCAAAAAAATGAGTTCGCGTGTCACCTCTGACACGCGTGTCATAGGTTCGCCATCACTGTTCTAGGGTGTGAGGGGCCAAGGGGCACTTGAGCAGGAGTATGCCCACAGGTTTGGAGAGATACACCCAGGACAGGGAATTAGAAATAAAAATGTTCCCTCCTCTGAGCTTAAGCGGCCACTATCATTAGGGTGGAAAGGGGAACTTTGACCAGCTGAGAGGGGCCTCTAGGTTTAGTGCCACTTGAGTTTTGCCCGACCTTGTAGCCCACAGTACAGGCCTTTGTCTGTTTGGCATTGCATGGGTAGACTTGTTACTTTTCAAGTCTTAGCTTTTCATAGGTCAGCCTCTGTGCTGGAGAAGGAATTTGTATTGAAACTCACAGTTTTAGAAATAGGTAAGCTCTAAGATGAATAAGGTCAATACAGCGGTAGTAAGTTTTAGGAAGAGAGAGGACTTCGGTCATCATCTGGTGAAAACCTTGTCTGCTCCTAGGTGGGCTGGGAAGGGTTAAATAATAAACCCCTAGTCAGGCGGGTAGTGGAAGTTTTAATCCCAGCTGCTGCCCCTGGGGATGAGAGGAAGAGATATTTGATAGTCCAAAGCAGAAAGTAAATATAGAGTAAATTACTTCCATGTAATTGGGGAGATTATTTCAAGTGGATTGCAATTTGGAAATGGATTGCTTCTTTTCAAAACCTAGGGTGACTTGTTCATCTCCCCTCCTGGCTTCAAGGTGTCACTGAGGGAAGGAGCAATTTCTGGCTTTCAGGGGCAGCTGGAGCATGCCTATTTTGTAAAGTCAAGGCTAAACATCTCTGATACTTGCATTACTCAGATCTGTGCAGTAGTTAATAGGAACAGAAATAGAGACATAGAAATGTGGCCAATAGAAACACAGCACCTTAAAAATGTGAACCGTGAGCCCTTGTAGACAGACAACAAAAAAATTCTTGGCAATTAGTATAATCGCTCCCATTCATGGAAATGGTCAATTTGGTTTGAAATGGTGTGGAAAAGCATGGGAGGGAATCTGTGTGAGACACCTAAAATAATTATTACGTTTTTAAAAAAACATAATGAGCCAATTGTCCCAGTAACTTCCATTCTTTGGTCCTCGTGCTTTCTTGAAACCAGTATGAATATGCTCCAGTCCTGTGTCTTTGTATTATTTGTCTCCCCTTCTTAAGTGTGTGGCTCTAGAACCAGAGAAACCTTCTTGAGATCCATGGCTGTCCCCACCTCTCACCTCTCTGACTTTGGGCAAATTGCCTAGCCTTTCTTAGCTTTTATTTTCTTACTTGTGAAATGGAGATAAGAATAGTATTTGCCTCACAGGCAAAATGTTGAGAGAACTAAATGAGAAAATGCATGTGAAGCACTTGGCACTTTCTTTTTTATGATTATGATGATAATCACACATAATAAATTATTTCTCACATGACATGATGTTTAGCCTACTCCCATTCTATTTTTCTCTAAGTCAGTTCAGTGTGTAGCATCCAGAATTGAACAAAATGTTCCATATATAGACAGTACATTCTCCTTCTATCTAGGTTCTATACATCTATTGATGCAACCAATTAGAGTATTATGCCTTCCTGTTTATGTTTTACCATTTTTTTGAGGGAGAGAAATGGTTACCCAATCAAACTACACAGTCAAATCTTTCCTCCTACATTGCACTATGGTGCAGAAACTTACACTTATGTAATCATTTTAATGTTAGCTCTTCTTTCAACTCTATGCAATGCATTCATTCAAGAAACTTTTAAAAATATATTTATCATGGGCCAGGCACAGTGCCAGTTATTTGCCACGTTTTGAGATTTTGTTAATTCATCAAAGTTTTGATAGAGCACAATTCTACGTCTTCATCCAAATTGTGTAACATGTTGGATAATACAGGGCTAAGGGCACAGGCCGGAAGAATAGCTTTAGAATATTTCCTCAGGGTTGACTAGCACCCATAGAGCATCATAGTTTAGTCATTTTGAATTCATCTGGTTAGAGTATCATTTGGTACAAATTATTTTTGAACTTGATCATAAGGAAATTTTGAGATCTCAAGATTCTTGTTCAAGTCAAGATTCACTAGATCTGTCTAGTCACCTAATTTAATATTCCCACCAAAATAAGATTAATTTGAAGTGATTTCTTTTTTCAGCAAAATTAGTCTGGCTTGTTTTCTAAAGAGCTCAGATGACATATTTTCATAAGTCATTCTAGACTTCTGAAGAATTTAAATAAAGACAGGACATAGTGCCCACCACTTGCAGCATAGGGAGGATGTTAGTGAGAAGATTGGGACGTTTAGCTAGGTTAGAAAAGTCTACCCTAGGGCACTGCCCTTGCCTTTATTGTGGATTTCACTTAGGTTTTTATAGGTATTTTTCCTCTCATGGGCTTCTTGTGGTCAGGGGTATGTTTTTACTTATTTCTTGTAATTACTATCACAGTGCATGACTCATCATAGGTGATTGTTAATTGGTTTTAATTTTATTTTTTATATATTTTTCATTAATGCTCACTTGAGGATATTTTTTTCAATTGATATTTAGAGAGAGTGGAAGGGAAGGTGGGGAGAGGGAGAAAAAGAAAAAGAAACATCAATGTGAGAGAGACACATTGATTGGTTCCCTCTCACATGTGCCCTGACCAGGGCTCAAGATTACCCTGTAACCCAGGTACGTGCTCTTGACCAGAAATTGAACCCACGACCCTTTGGTGTGTGGGCCGACGCTCTAACCGCTGGGCAACACCGGCAAGGGCATTAATTGGTTTTTAAATTGATATACTCAAGGTAAACTTAATGCCTGAACTATTAAGATTAGGGAGAAAGAACACTATCCCCTTTTAGTCCAGGATGTGACAAATAAAAATGTCTTTAGTTCTTAGGGCATCCCTAGAAACTTATAGAGAGGCTTAGGAGAGATACCCTCTAAATTGCATGAATCTCTCAAATGATTAGCAACAGTCTAATGAATGAGAAGCAGTGAAATGAATTTCTCAAAATATTGTGAAATTGGTGATTTTTCTTTTTCCTTCGTCATTACCAGGATTTCAAAATTGTAGGGGAAAAAATGCATGTTAAAAAAAATCACTGTCCCACCCTAGCCATTTTGGCTCAGTGGATAGAGTGTAGGCCTGGGGACCGAAAGGTCCCGGGTTCAATTCCGGTCAATGGCACGTACCTCAGTTGCAGGCTCCTCCCTAGCCCAGACCCTGGTAGGGGCTTCTGCAGGAGGCAACCAGTCCATGTGTTTCTCTCACATCAATATTTCTCTCTGTCTTTCCACTCTCTCTGTCTTTCCACTGTCACATCAATATTTCTCTCTTCTACTCTCTCTAAAAATCAATGGAAAAATATCCTCTGGTGAGGATTAAAAAAACAAACAAACAAACAAAAACTCTTTAAAAAAAATCATTGTCCCATACTGACCTTTGCAAAGACTTTCCCTTCCTTAAATTTATTCAGGGTAGGAGATTGCTTCTATGGAATTCTTGAAGGTAAGTATTATTTCTTCATATTTGTATCTCTAGTGTTTAGCAAAATGCTTAGCAGAGAGGAAGAACTAAATAAATGTTGGATGAACAAATAATATTTGTGAAAGTGCTTTGTAGCCTGTGAAACCTTGCACACATGGAAAGATGATGAAGATTATGAGGCTCAGAAACTGAAGCAGAACACTTGTCTTAATGTACTATGCACACACGCATTTTCCCTTTGAACAGTGGCTGCACATTTTTTTAATGGGAAAGATATTGGGACACTGGGTACTTTTAAACATTTAAGTCAAAATGTATTTTCCCACTTTTTATTACTGGTTGCTCCATTTGCTCTATGGCTTTTGGCAAACATATATTTGTATACCTAATATTATTGTCCGTAGTTATCCTGAAACCTTCCCATATTACCCATCTTCAGTCTGCCATGCGGTCTTGACTTGGACTTTCCAACTGTGAGACTGTCAGGCTTTCAAGGATGCATTTAAAAAATCAGTTTCTTTGAAGGCTCTTGAGCCAGAAGTCAAATGGCGTGATGTAAACCAATAGTTTTTCAATGAAGAAATGAAAAGCCGCAATAATGACAAGTAAGGAACCTCACCTATTGACACCAATTTGGTTACACTGTATTGATTCCTACAAAACTATTATAAAAGAGAGTGCTCCATATACTCTACTGATCAGGTTACAAGTACCCTTCTTAGTAAAGAGAGAAATAGTGTAATACACAAGAGCTGCCTGACAGCGTCTCTCACTGATATTAGTTGTCCCTCCCTGATTCAAGTATTTTCCTGGATTGGGGTGAGACAGGCTGTGAGTGGAGAGCCAACAGATTGCCTGTGGCCATGGTACACAATTGACTGGGTGTGACCCAGAGATGCAGCCGGTGAGTCCAACAAGTCCAGGGCAGGTGATAATAACCTGAAAAAAACCGGTTCTGCTTCTTACTCGGTGACAGTGACAAGCCGCGCAGAAAACGAGATCAGAATTTCAAAATTCCCACAAATGTCTCCGTTTCTTTCGTAGCGTCTTTAGAGATATATTTCAGAGTTGGGTTTTGGCTTTTTCACTTGTTCTCATGTAAACAGGAAGAAGCGATGGTAGGTTGAATGAGGTGGGTGAGAAGCCTCATGGGCCCTCCCTTGCATCTGAGCTAAAATGTGCCAGGAGAAGACCCCTGATAAACAAGGCAATTCTGCATGTGCCAGCTTCACACAGCTCAGCGGGGACTTCACACTATCACACTGCATAGCTCTCAACCTTCTGGGCAGTTGGCAAATCCCAAATTCCTAGACAGAGGGGTTTACAGTGCAGTCTGGAAATGGGGGAGGATCAGGGGCCTTGTCTTAAAACTGATTTGCCTAGAAAGCACTTTTTCACTTAGCTTGAATACTTATTTTGGCATATTTTGGAGGTGGGTGGATAGAGATAACAGATAGAGATGTTAAAGAAACCCCAAGTCACCCCTGGATGCTGCCCAGGGAACCCAGGCTAGGTAAACACTGCAAAGCCTGGCAGTGCTGTCTGAAGCATGAGATGCTTCTTCTAAGAGTCTGGGGAGAATCTCAAGGCCACTTACCCTTCTGTTGTGTGGACTTTCTTCACTTTCTCACATTCTTCAGCTTCTGGTTTTCATTTCTGTCTCCTTGCCGTCTTTTGGAATATGAATATCTTTCCTATTTTTCCCCTGCTGTGACTAGGAAATCTGCATCTTTCCAAATGAGTTGGATTGTCAAAGAGTTCCCCTTACAGCCTTTCATGTTCTATCTTCTAGGGAGATCACTTGCATTTATAATACACAGTGCTGGCAGTTGCTGTGGGCCAGGAGAACATGCTACTACCATATAATAAAATAATGTGCTACAACTCATGGTTAAGTTGAATTAAATTTATGGTTAAATTACACAACTTCACCAAATTTCACAACTTGCTGTCGAGATAGATAATATTATTCCTATTTTACAGGTGAGGAAATTGAGGATCAGAGAAGACAAAAACACACCTTAGGTCACCTGACTAGTATACAGAAGCATTGGACTTGGAGTCAGGGTCTTCCAGCAACCGGCTGATTGATGCTGACACATGTCACCAGCTGGCCTCTGGAATGACTTTTGTGCACATGCCTTGCAAGCCCACGCTTAGAGCAGATTTGTGTGTCAAATCACCTGGATTGTGACCTTTGTGATTCCTTTGGAAAAACCTCCATTTAAACTGTCACAGACGTCTAGGTGAATGATAATTTTCTCCTGGGAAAGATACTTCTGAGTTAGTCCAGCTTGCTCTTACTAGTACCTGCCAGCTTTACCCTAGGCCTCAACACCCTCACTTCGTAATGGCTCACACCCCCCTCTTTGTCTGCCATTGTGTTACTCCAAGGAGGATATGAGTTCCAAAAAAATCATTGTTGTCATATCTGGTTATGCTACATTTATAGACACATTTATGCATATGCTTTTCAGATTTTCTACTGCTTTATTTTGGTCATTTTAATTTAATCCCTGTGAGTTTATGTGCCTTCATTAAAATAATCAAATTGAAAACAGAAAAGGGACCAGGGAGGTCCATGTTAGACTTCCCTGAAGGCAGGCCCGATGGCCACCCAGTCAGCCTCTGTTGAGCCCTTTTTGCGATGTAGGGACACATGGTCAGGGGATGCAGCCCTTATACCTAGACCTCTCTCATGTCACATCATTCTGCCTTTATGTCAGGCTGAAACTTTCAACCTTTGATTCTTTTTTTTTAAATCTCTTAAGCAACACATATCTCTTGTCGCTTGTCTTTATGTAAGAGTTCTTCAAAGACATAAGCCAGTCACCATGCAGAGTTATAGAGCTTAGAGTTGTTATGGCTTGAATTATATTCTCCCCAAATTCATATGTTTAGGGTCTAACCCCTCATTACTTTAGAATGTGACTGCGCTTGGAGATAGAGTTGTTGGAGAGGTAATAAATTAAAATGGGATTATTAAGTTAGGCCCTATTCCAATATAGCTGCTGTCCTTATAAGAAGAGGAAATTAGGACCCAAAGACACACAGAGGGAAGACCATGTGAAGACCTGGGGAGAAGATGGCCATCTAGAAGCCAATGAGCATGGCCTGCCAACATCTTACTTGGACTTCTAGCTGCCAGGACTGTGAGAAAAGAAATGTCTGTTGTTTAAACCACCCAGTCTGCGGGACTTTGTTATGGCAGCCTGAATAGACTAATTTCAGAGTCAAATGTATGAGGGGCAGGAGCCAAGGCGATAGGTGAGAGCACTTAGGCAGCCATGCAGGGGGAGAGGGTAGGAGAACCTGAGTGAAAACCATTACAGAGTCGGCACAGAGAGATGGGCCTGGGGCCCCCCTGAGAGAAGAGTAGGAGAGGGCAGAATAGGAGAAGACGAGGGAAGGAAGAGTTCTGTGCTCTTTTTATTTTGGGTTCGAAATTCCTTAATCTTGTGTTCGTTTTTGTCACAGTTGTTTCAGCATTTTAATTCTCTCTCCTTTCCTTGGCCCCCTGTACCAAATTAAGAAGGTATGGGTTTTAAATCTGAAAATTGGTCATCCCAACATTCAAAGGTAGCGTTAAACTGTTTATGCTTGTGTCGCTGAATTGGGGATCAATCTTAGAATTTGCTTGGGGAATTTTTCAAGGTACACATTTCATTGACACAGATGATGAAATTCAATTTCAGTATAGATTTGTGGTGGAGTACTAAAACATATTTTGAAAACAAATAGGCAAGCAAATAAACAAAAAAACAAAACTCCATGTTACTCCCCAGGTTCTTCTGATGTGTACATTGATTGAGATACACTAATCCATATGAAAATAAAAATATTTCTTTGCTACATGACCAGAAATGATGCTGGACAATTATAGATTTCAAACTTCCTAGAAAATGAAAAATTTCCTTTATTGGGGGGGAGGGGGTGTGTTTTCTGAATCCAGTAAATACAGCCTAAGTGTCCTATTTTTATTACCTTATTATTTTTAATAATAGTATTGAAAATGATGGTTGCACCTGGCAGCCTTTCAGGATGTTTACTATATGCTACCTCTCCGAGCAATGGCTTCCTCTGGCCAGCAGGCACTGTTCTTTCCCCATATTTCAGGCTCTCAGTCTAAAACGAGCTATGAAAGCTTACAACAGTCAATCATATTGACCATCACATTATTCTTTGTGACTTGGGAGAATACTCCTGTTTTCTCAAATGCTCTATCTGCTGAGAATTAGGAACCATTTCTATGTAATAAAGAACTATCGCTCACTGGGAAGTATACTCTTCCTTCTTGGTGAAGAAAACTTACGACATTGAACTTGATACAAGCCATCATTTTCACAAGCTCAAATAAAACAAGTCATCTTGTTTTCCCCTCCCACCTCTATAGGTTCAAGTGTGTGGAGGAGACCAAACTGGAAAGAAGGCACCATAGGCCTCAGGCTGAAACACATCAGGGCTAACCAGAGTAACCAAATTATTTATGAAGACAATGAATTGTGCAAATTTAACTTGGATGTTGTAAAGAAACTATCATGCCCTTTATTCATTCTAGAAATATTTTTAAACACTGCTCTATTTTTTGGGGTGGGGGGCGGGGAGCGGGGGGCTTCTCTGGGGGACTGGAAGGCAACAGGATCCAGAGAATAACCAGAACAGCCAAAATCTGTTAATTTAGTTCAGGTGATCAGGTATCAGGTATTAGGTTAAGTAGAAGCATTTAGATTCTGAGTAGGTAGGTAGAGATATGCACTATGCTAAAAATTCACAGTGGGAACGTGTGTGGGGGGGCTTGGGGGCGTGCCCCGTCCTGAAACTTACCAGGTCTGCCTGCAGGTACTGACTTAACTGGCTTATCTACTTTACAGATGCTGCGAATACTTTTTCCTGCCCCAAATTATATTTTATTTAAGTGTCTGACATTCTACCTCTAAAAATTCATTCCTTTGATTTTCTTTTCTTTCTTTAAAATTGAAATTATCTTGGTTCGGGCAAAACACAAACCTAATCCACACAGGCAAATATACTAAGGTAGTTATTGGCTTTGTTTTCCAAGGGCTAAAGGGACTAGCAGAGCTGGAAGAACCTTGAAGTTGCCCAGTGAAATGAAGGGGAGGTTGCTAAGGAGTCAGAGGAAAGCACAGAGAGAGGAGGGGATGGCCACTGGGCACACGATTTGCCCATGAGGGAATTTTGAATGGGCTGACTCTGCCCACGCAGTACTTCTTCAGAACAAAAATATCGCATGTTTGAGAGTTGCTTTAATCTATTGCACTGTTTCAATAGTTGCACTAGTCAAGATTTTTAGAGCTAGAGTAGAGCAGGGTGATGAGCTTTGCAACTCTAGTGTGAGTTGTAAATCATGACATTTATTTGGGCTAGGTCATTTATGTTTGAGGAGCACTTTTAAAAACTCAAAGGAAGAAGGCAGAAAATGGTGTCTGTCTTTTATACCATTTCCCCCTTTTTGAGGTAAGTCAGAGAGCTTGAGTTATAGAGCATTAAAAGATCATTTTGTTCCAGTGTTCAGTTTTCTCCTTTTCACTCAGAAAAAACCTTTAAGGCCAGAGACCATTTGAAGTGGCCCTGGTTCCTCCATGTTTCATTCACTGACCCCTTGTTTTGGCTGGACCTGCATTTCCATGCACTGAGCCCCAGGAGGGAAATGATTCTAGCGTGTTACCAAGCTGCCAGGCTGTTCCAAATAAGTGGGGATCTTTGCTTTGGTACAAGAAAGTAATGCCATTTTCAGGTCAACACTCAACTGTCCTGCTGAGCATGTTAAGTACTGCTCTTGGTGGGGAGATCGGGCTGTCACTTGCAACTCACCTTCATAATGTGGCCCTGATTAAATCAAGCCATGCGGGTGGAGTCCTGGTTTGTGACAAGGACACAGAGTCTGAGGACATGCTCGCATGTCTCTCACAGGCTGCTTCTGAGGATACACAGAAGAGTCTGGTGCCAAATTAGCCGGTTATTGGTTCCCCAAATAACTTCGGTTTGAGACACCTGACTTGACTCTGTGAGTGAGTGGGAGGCTGTTTTCCCTGAATGTGTTTGCATCTTAGCTTTCATGTCTGTACATGAACATGCAGCCCACAGATTTCTGTTATCTAATCAGGTGCATCAGTCCGTGGTGGAGATGAGAGGGGAGGAACGCCCCTCTGACTCAGATTTTGCACAAACAAAACTCAGCCTTGTTAGTAAAGACAGGGAAAAGCACCCACGGCTGCTCACTGATCCCCCCCCTCCCCCCGCCCAGTCTGTGGGGTGGTGCAAATGGGTGGGTTTTTATGGCAAGATAAGCAACCGGAGGGCTCCACTCTGGTATGCTAATAAAATTAAAATGTCAATATTTACACATGACCTTCAAGGCTCTGACACTCTTGCTTTCTTAGGATTCAGTGCAGACTGCGTTTTCTGTAGTCCGTTACCAACAGCTTGGAAATTCAGTTAGAGGACATAACCCAAATGTTCTCCAAATGTTGCTTCCAAATGGGCATCTTGAAAAGTGCTGATTTAAGGCGTGCAAACTTTCTGCACCGGGAGAGGGCTGTCGGTCTGCTCACCCAACTCCAGGGGAACCACCGAGGATGAAAGCCACCGACGGTAAAGGCAGTGCCAGGGCGCGTGCTTTAATTTGCTGTGAACTAGAGCACGAGGGCCTGTGTACAGGCTTCTGGAAGCCTCACTATTGTGTACTGCACATTCGGCCCTGCTTGTGTGCTGACACAAACAAATAAATGCGATCATAACGGTTGAAATGTAGTTAGAAACACAATTGAGAACATCTGTATTGTAAGCAGAAATAAATTAGAAATACCGAAGTGTTTTGTAGCTGTGAAAACGAAGGAATAAAAAAATAACCCACAGTACCTGGATTAAGCGGTTATAAATAATGTATAAAGCAAAAATCTCATTACCCCCTGTGTAAACTCCCCCCCAATGAAATATATTTTATGAATGTAGTAACACTGTAATAACCAAAGCATTTGTTTTTCCCCCACAAACTTCCCATTTCATAACCACGGGATTGCTTGAATTTACAAGTTCAGGACCAAACATCCCTGAGTTTACTGGTTTTGGTCTCTTCCTTGTGACCTTCAACACACAGGGACTCGGTGCAGTTCCATAGTCCACTATTCATCACAGTGCCGCTTAGCACACATGAAGGCTGCCCCCAAATACAGCCGCATGAAAACAAACAGAGGCCCAGCACACCCCTGCAGCCCTGGGGGAAAAGGCCTGGAAATGCTCGCACGGGCCGGATGGACAGGAGGAGCGCTCCCTGCGTGTGTCAGCAACACCTGGTGTGGCTCCTGGAGTCCAGGCTGCTAGACAGAATCGATCATGTTCCTGGTGTTGATATAAGTAAAGTGACAGATGTAGTGAGCTTTGTCCAATTGAGCTATGGGGCCGTGGCAGGGGTGGCTTGAATTTTCTCCTGGGCACTGTCCTCAGCATAGACAGGATTCTCTGGACACCTGCTCACTCCCACAGCCCTTTCCTCTTGCCTTTCTTGGTTCTTTTTTTCCACCTTATAAACCAGGGCCATATAAACCAGGGCCAGGCTCTGGAACATCATGGAACCCAGCAGTATGGTTCTAGAGTTCTGTTATTTATGAAACTCAGTTCTCCTGGGTCATGCAAGGTGAACACCTTATCTCTAATATATAGTAAGGCAAGAAGTAAAGCAGTAAAAAACAAAAAACAAGCACACACACACACACACACACACACACATCTTATACAATAAAAGCTTAATATACAAATCAACCGAACAGCAGAACGACCAGTCACTATGACACACACTGACTACCAGGGGGCAGATGCTCAACACAGGAGCTGCCCCCAGCCCGCAGGCCCCAACCAGCGGTTGCAGCCGGGGACGGGGCCAGCGAGCAGGCAGCGCCAGGCCAGCTAAGGTGGGTGCCAGTGGCTCCTCCCACCCCCCGCCCCCCGATCGTCCTGCTGGTCACCCCACAGATTGGCCCTGATTGCCAACCAGGCCTAGGGACCCTACCTGTGCATGAATTTTGTGCACCGGGCCTCTAGTATATAATAGGAGCCACCCTAAGCCTAATTGTCTCCTACCTCAAATACCTAATGATTCCTTCTGAGCTTTTAATTAATGAATTAACCTACATCCTATCTGGTGCCCCTAACATCCCTGGACTGGTTCCCAAGTGAACTACAGATATCCATACAGAGAGCTGCTTGAGCCCTAGCCCTATGCCTGAGCAGGTGCTGCTCTTACTTGTGAGACTCGTGACCCTGTTCTATTCCCACCTGGCCCCACTGGGATAGCTAAAGTAGCTAAGCAAAATGACCCCTCAGTACAAAGTCACACGTGGACTTCTTTTTGGAGTCCTAGTCAGAAACTCTTCATTTCTCTTCATGTCGGAGCACAGTTGTGGCACAGTGGCAGAAGATTACTGGATTATGACTCAGAAGATTGCTCTCAAGTCCTACGTTTCCTCTCACTACCTGAGTGACTTTGGATCTGTCCATCTCTGAGCTTCTGTTAGCTAGAAAGTGGGGATAATATTACCTCATATTCTTCCTTAGTGGGACCTAAATAAGGTAATGCAAAGAAAGGGGCTTTATACAGTTTGAAGTGTTACTGAATGGTACAGTGTTATTGTTCATCTTGGTCCATTCAGGCTGCTATAAAAAATACCACAAACTTGGTAGTTTATAAACAACAAAAAGTGTTCCTTACAGTGCTGGAGCTGGAAGTCTGAGTTCTGGGTGCTAGTGTGGTTGTATGAAGGCTCTCCTTTGGGACACAGACTTCTCACTTCTGGCTGGGTCCTCATCTGACAGAAGGGAGGGAAGGAGCTCTCTGGAGCCTCCTTCCTTAGGGCACTAATCCCATTCATAAGGCTCCTGCCCTTATGACTTAATCATCTCCTAAGGCCCATCTCCATCACTTGACAGGTTAGGATTTCAACATATCAATTGAGGGAGGACACAAAACATTCAGACCAATGCATGATTAGTAAAAGGAAATATCTATCCTATTGATGTTACAATATGTTTTGATGGTCAAATTAAATAAAATATCTGAAGAGGGCTTCAGAAAGCGTAAACAGCTAAGCAGTGCAAAGTGTGAATGGGCCAGCTGGGCCAGCTGGATTACCGGTGATCACTAGATCCATGTGCACAGAGCAGCTCAGTCTGCTAGACCAAAACAGGGAGAGTGGCTGAAGATATTAAATTAGGTGCTATCTTTTTCACAATTTTTAAATTGTGAGCACCTCAATTAATTGGTTTTTTTTAGAGCTTTCTCATTTCTTTTACTTCTAATATGAAGAAACAATAGTCACTGCCTCCTGTGATTGTTGGAAAACCTCAATTGACATAGATTCCAAAGGTAGTTATTAAGGTCAAAGATATGTGAAGGACATAAATTGTGTGTGAACTCTTTCAGCAATAAATAGGCACATCTCCACATACCCCTAGGATCTCAAGCTGATAATGTAACACGAACCTATTGAATTAGGACAAGGTGATGGTTCTGCTCGTGTGACAATCTAGGTCTCAGAGCCTGGTATGCGGCAGAGGGTGTATGGAGCAGATTGCATTTTCAGGGGAAAGGTTAAGCTTGAATGTTTTGGACAGGAGGTGGTTAGGTGGCTTTTTTTTTAAGTCCTTGAATTTACCTGATGAGTTTTGTGTTCTTGTGATGGTTGTCACCCATTCCAGGTTATGAATAAATTTAGCAACATAAAAGAGGTCATTTAAAAATTTCTCCCTCAGATGCTTCATTTTCTCTGGTGCCCCTTCCTGCTCTCTCCTCTTCCTCACTAATTTGGCCACCTGCCCTTCTGATCTCTGTGACTGGTATGTGGTTTTAGAAATGTTTTGAAACTTTTAAAGGAGAGTTGTGGAAAGGCAGAAATTTACAGAAAACCCTTAGTAGGAGTTAGGAGATCTATTTAGTTAGTTAATTAATTAGTGGCATTAAAACAACATTTTGAATTAATTTTAGACTTACAAAATGTTGCAAGAATACCATAAAGTATTCCTGTATAGTTCTCACTGTTTCCACTTACATTAACATCTCTCATCACCATATTATGATGATTAAGAACAGGAAATGAATGTTAGTACAGTGTTATTAACCAAACTGCAGACTTATTAGAAATTCATTAATTTTTCTGCAAATATCATTTTCTAATTCGAGGGTCCTTTCCAGTACCCCACATTGCTTTTCGCCCTCAGTTTGCGACAATTCCTCTTTCCTTGTCCTTCATGGTAATTGTATTAAGTTTATAAATTAATCTAGGGAAAACTGATATTTTTACAATGCTATAATTCTATCCAAGAATATGGGATGCCTATCCATTTATTCAGCCCTTTTTAGTGCCCTTCAAGAGTGTTTAACATTTTTCTTTGTGCAGGTTTGCATACTTCTTGTTAAATTTACTTATAAGTATTTAATACATTTAAAAGAATTCCTCATTGATACATTTTTATTGATTTTTGAAGAGAGGGGAAGGGAGAGGGAGAGAAAGAGAAAAATCCATCAATGGCCTCCCATATGTGCCCCCACCAGGGATCGAACCCATAACCCAGGTATGTGCCCTGACTGAGAATTGAACCTGCAACCTTTTGGCATATGGGATGATGCTCCAACCAACTGAGTCACCCAGCCATGGCAGTATTTACTACATTTTGATGTTGTATGGTAAATGGGGTTTTCTATATCATTATGTCTACTGTGTATTATTTGTTTGTATGAAGGCTAATAATTTTTATGTTAATTTACATACTGCTACTTTAATAAATTCTTTTATTATTCGAGTTAGTTTTGTTATTGATTCTCTTGGGTTTTCCACGTATATTATCATATCACTTGCAAATATAGTTTTCATTCTTCTTTAATCATTCTTACCCCTCTAATTGGTTTCTCCTTTCTTGCTTTGGCTAATATTTCTAAGAATAGCAGAGATAGTGAACGCTTGTGTCTTGTTCCTGAACTTAGTGGAAATAACTAGCATTTCTCCATTAAATAAAATACTGGCTTTAGATTAATCATCATGTTGAGAAAATATACTTCAATTCCTATATACTAGAGTCATTTTACCAAGAATATGTGTTAAATTTTCTCAAATGTTTTTAGTTGCAACATTTATACTTTGTCACAATACACAACAGCTATATGGCAGTATTACCATCTCCACTTTTGTTTTAGTATTATATGGACATTTATATATTTTTAAACTCTTCATACTAATCCTTTTATTAAAGTTTTCCCAGTCATGATTTGGTTGGATAAAGCTATTGCTTAATAGATTCTTCAAGAACAGTTTATGGTTACAAAATTCCATAAGTTGTTATATATTGAAAATTGCTATTTCATATATCAAATTGTTAATTGATATGATCAAGGACAACTTGACTATAAAATCTTTTTTTCACAATTTCTTTTATTGAACTTTTAAAAAGTGTTACTCCATTGTTGCCTTCTTTGTATGTTGGCTTTAAACACTCTGATGCCAATTGAACTCTTTTGCCATTATTAATTCTGCAAAAAACAAATTACAAAAATTATTTGTTCTTTTTGCCTGGAGTTTGTGAAGATTTTATATTGTCTTTGAAATCTTATAGTTTCACTAACATATGTCTCAGCTTTGATCATTTTGGGTTAAATTTCCTAGGTGCCTTGTAAGCTTTTCAAAGCTTTTTTTTTCTTTTTTAATATATTTTTTTTATTAAAGGGAAAAGAGAGAGATAGAAACATCAATGATGAGAGAGAATCATCAATCGACTGCCTCCTACATGCCACCCACTGGGGATCGAGCCCACAACCTGGGCATGTTCCCTTGACCGGAATCAAACCTGGGACCCCTCAGTCCTTGGGCCAACGCTCTATCCACTGAGCAAAACCAGCCAGGACCAAAGCTTTTTTTATGTTTGAAAAAATTTCTTAGATTAGAATTTTAAAGAGTAGTTGTGTTTTATTTGTTTTTTTTCTTTAAGGACTCCAATGATACAAATATTCTCCCTTCTGTGCTATCCTCAATTTCCACTATTTTTCTTTGATCTACTTTATGTCTTACTTTGTGTCATTTTCATTCTCTTGGTTGTTTTCTTGCCTTTCTTCAATGTCCCTTATAACATTTTTATTTGAGTCTGTTTTTTCTTGGGCACTTTGTAATTTAGTCTCTATTTCTGAGATAATATCATCTGTTTTTCCATTTCTTTCCTGAGTTCAATCAACTATTCTTTCATTTCTCCTTTTTTGTTGTTGTTCATTTGTGTTCTCAGTATTTGAATTAATTTGAAGTGGTTTTTATATCCTAAAATGCTTATTAGAATAAATTTAATTCATTATGGGCTATAAGTTTCCATCTGCTTCATGGGTTTTTTTTGGGAGGGGGTGTTTCCTCAGTTGATTTGTCTGAAAATTCATTCTGCAATAGTTTTTTAAAAAATTTTATTTCATTATTCTGCTTTTTATTTTTGTGATGTTGAAATGTTTTAAATATATTTTTTATTGATTTTTTACAGATAGAGAGTTAGAAACATCGATCAGCTGCCTCCTGCACACCCCCTGTTGGGAATGGGCCCGCAACCAAGGTACATGCCCTTGATCAGAATCAAACCTGGGACCCCTCAGTCCGAAGGCCGACGCTCTATCCACTGAGCCAAACTGGTTAGGGCTTGAAATATTTTACACGGTTCCTAGTTAAATGGAACCATTGGTCTAGTAAAATTCAGGTATTTTAGCAGGTTTTTGTTTGTTTTGGTGGTGAGGGAGGAATTGTGAGTTCATCGATTTTGTTGATTTATTTTTTTTCTTGTAGGACCCTACATTTTTCTTCTTTTCTGCTTCATTACCTAATTACTAAAGGACACTTTCCCCTTGTTTTATAAATGTGTTTAAGATTGTCCCTTTAAATAACAGTTGCTCATTTCAATTTTGTCTATCTTTTAAAATTGTGTTTGGCCCTTTAAGTAGCTCTCTACCCTTTAAAAGGTATATACTTCAAAATCCCTTTCCCGAAGTCCTACTCTATTCAATCTTTCTGGTGTCCCCTCCAAGTTTCCCTGAGGTCTATTTGCCTGCGCCTGTCCTCTGTATTCTGAGCAGTTTTTATTGGTCTGCCTTTCCTTGTAGCAAAGCTTCGTGGCGGGGAGGAGAGGAACAGAAGGGCATGGGATTTGTTTCTTTTTCTCTTTTTACTTGCAATGTTTTTTAGCACCTTTGGCATTCTACTCAAGTAATACTGAAAGCATGATTTTGCATAGAGATTTCATATTCCTGGAGTTGCTTTGCATTGTTTCATGGAGGGACTGGACTAAGAGGTTAGGCACCACACTCCTGTCATTGTCTTTAGCTGCTTTAAAGACCTCAAAGAATGCACGTTTTCATGTTAAAATAGCAATCTCAAACTTGCCAGTGGTTTGACTTACCACCTATACAACTGATGGCTCCCGTATTTAAAATTTGAACCCAGATCTTTTTTTTTAAGCTTTAGATCCATATATCCAACTGTAATAATACAACCTCATACTCACCAAGACCAAAACTCAACAATTTCCTTCCCTACAAGCTTGGTCTTCCCTCTCTCTGTAGACACATTCTATTTCTTGTTAAAAAGTACATTCCTCACTTGGAAACTCAAGGCAGAAATTTCAGAGTCATCTTGAATCATCTATCTCCCTTGCCAACACATCTAATTGGTACTTAATAAATAGCTATTGGATGAGTGTCCTCACAATTTCTGGAAGAAGATGAAAAAGACGCAACACTTCTGTCTCTTGATGACACATGGCATAAGGCTCAGTAGTGTGTTCTTTGCTACTTAGGTGTCGATCTTGCTAGTGGCAGTAATAACAGCATAGAACACTTACAATTTGATGAGGCATTTGTAAGATGATAAATTTCTTATTTGAGTCCAAGATTTTGGAGGCAGGAATGATGTCTTATTTATTTGATAATTTTTCACAATATTTGGCAGAAAGCTTAATAAAGGTCATTAGGGATATTTTAATTAAATGAATGATAAAATGAGTGTATGACTATGATATCATTTGTGATAATATCACACATTTACTAATGCAAAGAAGAAATGGTCTTAAAAACTCAAAATTTTACGTGCATTAGGAATGTCAAAATTTTACATGCATTCGGAATGACATGAACAGTTAGGAACTCAGACAAAGTGAGGACTCTAAAGGAGGGCTCTTTCCCATTTTTCGTGCGCCATGAACTCTGTTCACATTTGGAGAAGCCTTTGGACACTGCTGAGAATAATGCTTCAAAATGCATAACATAAAAAAACGAATCACTAAGGAAACCAATTACATAGAAGTATAATTATCAAAGTATAAAAAACACACAAATGTGTAATATATATATATATATATATATATTTCTTTATTAATGCATTAAACAACAAGATCTAGCAGCCAGAATAATAACCACCATATTAGCAACTAGTGGTGAATAGAAGCAATTTTTCAAGTTATCTACAACCACTGTAATGTGATATGAAAACCTCTGTGATTTGTGTTGGTGACGCAGTTAAGGCACTACTGATCCCACAGTAGTTTCTTGCCTATTTTATAATTGAATAAAATGCTAAATTTCATGTAGACATTAGTAAAAATAAAATTGTATTTTCCCCCATCCAAGTTCATGGCCATCTGAATTCTACACACATGCTTACATCCATGAATTCCAGGTTAACAACCCCTTAGAAGGTGCAGCTGTTACTTAACACTGTCTGACGATAGCCCTGAAGAACTGGGAGCCTAGTGGCTTATAGGTCCTCAGTGACTTATGACCTAAACCTCTATGAAATTATGGGTCCATCATCTTATATTTGCTTTATAAGAGTTACCTTTATGGGAGAAAAATTGGACTGTGACAGCTGAGTTGTCCCTTGGCAGACAGAAAATCCCATTTTGCCCAAGACAAAATGGACTTAAATTTTGCAAAGTTATAGATAATATCCAAAAGCCATTCTCTCTAAACACCAGTATTAAGGAGCTCTCAGAGGCTGGGCTGTGACAGAGGAGGGTGTGGAAGGTGATGGAAGAGGGTTGGAACCTGGAAAACACATTCTACAACCTGTAGATAATAAATGAAAAGGGTAGGAACTTCCCACTGGCTGATAGAAAGAAAATGTCACAAACAAGAAAACAATAAAGCTGAGTTTGAGTCCTTGGTGCCTTCCCTTCATGATTAATGATTGGTCTCAAATAGGATGGGTAAGGGAAAGTGAAGTTCCCTTGAAGTAGCTTTAAAAATGCCATCGCTTAAAAAAATTATTGTAACATCAATTTAAGGGGAAAAATGTAAAGGTCAAGAAAGATTTGGCTGTTTTTAAATGCTGTCTTGAAGAAATTCTCATAAAGGTTAAGATGTCATGTAGTTTCAGAGTTATGGGCATAGGAGGGGGGCCCTGGACAAAAGCAGTGTTACTGGGGGGCCCTTGGTAACTGTGAACCATGCCGACAGTGTGTCACTGTGTCAGTGGGGAGACCCAGACGCTGCTCTCTCAGAGCCTTTAAAGGCATGGGCACATGTCACTTCCAGAGCTCTGTTCTGATTACACACAGGCTTTAGGATCATCTGCCCCCCACTCCTCCCCCGCCCCATACACCTAATAGCAGCGCTCAGAGCAGCACTTAAACCCCCCAGGTGAGGGGACTGTGAGCTCCTGCTGTCTCTCTTGCCTTCTCTCACTGGGCCCTGAACTCCCCAGCCCTTCAGCAGTAAGTTTCCACTGAGAGAGCCTCTCCTGGTTTTCAGATGTGTGGGCGATGAAAGACTCTCCTGATGTCTACATACAAAGTGTTCTGTGGAATGGCAGAGGTGTCCATGACTGCACAGCTAAGTGGTCTGGGAATAGGAGGTTCCATACAGCCTCAGGTGTTCTAGTCACAAGTTAACAGACCCCGAAGGGATGTCTCCTGGTCATGACAATCCTCCCTTGGGAATGCAGAGTAGCGTGCCTACACACACAGTGCATCTGAGCAAGACTCCACCTCAGGGATGTGGGGTGCCACCAGGTCATTGGAGGGTTTCTCAACAATTCCCCATGAACAGGACACCTAAGTTACCTGGAAGTTATCCAATTGCACTTTTTGTTTTGTTTTTTTGTTAATTCACTCAAGAATATTTTTTCCATTGATTTTTAGGAGAGTAGAAGGGAGGGGATGGGGGGGAAAGAGAGAGAGAGAGAGAGAGAGAGAGAGAGAGAGAGAGAGAAGGAGAAAGAGGGTTTGGTTGGCTCCTGCATGCTCCCCTACACAGCCGGGGGGATACAACTGTTGACCCTTTTGTAGGTATGTGGGCCAACACTCTAACCATCGAGCCACCGGCCAGGGTTCCAATTGCACCTTTAAAAAATATATATATATATATATATATATATATATATATATATATATATATTTAGAGAGAGGAAGGGAGAGGGATAGAGAGTTAGAAACATCGATGAGAGAGAAACGATTCAGCTGCCTCCTGCACACTCCCTACTGGGGATGTGCCCACAACCAAGGTACATGCCCTTGACCGGAATCGAACCTGGGACCCTTTAGTCTGCAGGCCGATGCTCTATCCACTGAGCCAAACCTGTCAGGGCCAATTGCACCTTTTAATGTGGTCTGTGGAGCAGCAGCTTTGGCATCACCCGGGAGTCTGTTAGAAACAGAATCTCAGGCCTCACCCCAGGTCTACAGAACCAGGATCTGCATGTTAACAAGATGCCCCAGGGAAATGTAAGCCCATTAAAGTCTAAGAAGCACTGCTTGCTCAAGACATGCCTTGTGCAGGAGTGAGCGCATGCACACTGTGGCATGTATAGTGCCTCGCCCACTGGGAAACTGTGGAATGACAGGAGCAGGTCATAGCCCTCAGAAGAAAAGGCTAGACACTGCCTTTGTAGAGCGTTCCCGCCTGTCAGGCCTCCATCCATGGAAGGAAACAAGAGCACCTGCTGTGGGTGGTTTTCACTGTGCACCCACTATGGGTGGTTACTTCGCCAGCTTTACCTGGATGATGTGGGCCTTTGAAGAGCAAGCCAAGTCATTTGACCTCTCACACCACCTTTCCCCAAAGGGCTTGGTGACATTAATTGATCTTATATGGTTGGGTGGACTTTCAGGGAGGGAGCTAGATCTTTGCAAAACAATTTGCGGGGCATCAGAAAGTAACTATTAAAATGCAATCTGAGTGTCATTTTACTTGTCTGGAATCTGCCATCAAAGACCCAATCCTTTGGGTTAACTTAGAGTTTTCGTTAAGTGCATAAGCCCTGCTGTTGCTGCTCCGGGCCCTATCCCTAGCACACTTTCCCATTCTTCTCCTCTGTTGTCTGTCCCAGACTCTCTTCCAACGACAGCTTAATTGCCCTAACACTTGCTACTTATTATTGCTTTTGTTTCTGATTGTATGAATTTTATATATTCCATTCATTTAGCACTGAAAATATACTCTTTAGCTATTGCACATAAACCTATCTTTCCAACTAGATTTTTAAACCCAAAGGCAGAGACATATCCTATTTCTTGTAGTCAAGCCCCAGCCGAGGGCACTATATACAGGAGTGGTCTCATAAACTTAAAACATTTAAAGTATCATCACCATTATTAATGGTCCTTCGTGTCAGTGCTTTCCAGGTGCTGGGCATGTCACACATGTCAGCTCACATGATCTTCACAATTACCCCAGGTGGTTCCTGTGATCCCCGATCCAGGAGGAGGCTACCAAGACTCAGAGACCACAGGGGACTCTGCAAAGTCACATGGCTGGTGCTGGGCCAGGCCAGCTTTGAACTCAGATTTACCTGAATGTATATCCCTTCTTCATTAACACTGTTGTGGGAATGAGTTTTCCTTCTGCTGCCTGCTGAGTGCAACTCAAAGGCTCTGGAAGGAGGAGACAGCTTAGGAGAGAGATGGAACAGTAGTTCCCCACTAGCAGTCATCCCAGGTATGATAGTGGAAACTTGTTTCTTTCTCCACATCCCAGCTTCTCAATCTGTACCATGAGGGTGGTTATGCCTAGCTCACCGGGCACCTGAGGAGTTCACCACTCCAGTGGGGTTGAAGAAATATCAAGAAGGGAAAAGGCCTTGAATGCGAGAGCCACGCTCAGGGGCAGCCCTCAGGAGTCGGGGTTCTTCCACACTCCCAGGGAAGGGGGCTCTGTTACAGCCACCCCAGTTGCAGGAACTTGCTTTTTCTCTTGTTTCTAGTGTGTCAGCAGATCTCAAGGGCAGCCCTCACACCATGAATGAGCTGGCAAAGGTCTCCCTTCCACCTTCTGACATCAGGAAGAGCAGTTCTAGTCTTTACACTCAGGATGTGAAAGCCAGAAATTGCTCATTTACGAACCTGCTCACAAGGAAACAATTCATGCTGAAGGGGCCTGGGTTACTTCTTTGACATTTACCACAAAAACCTTTACTTTTTAAGACATCCAAAAAACAAAACAAAACAAAAATCCCACAACACCCTGGATTCAGAAAGAATGTCTTTCTTTCCAATTAATAGTCAATGAGGGATTTTAATTCGTGAACACAATTACCATGATTACTCTGACCTATGGAGTCACTGCATTTTACTACTCTCCTGTGGAACTGGATTTCCATATTTAGGAAGGAGAGCAAATGACATCAGGAATCTTGTGTAGCTACATAATATTCTTTCCTAAATATGTAGTGATTTACTAAGAACTCTTTCTGACTAAATGATTCAATCCAATATTAAAATGTTTCACTAATATATAATTTACCACCCCAATCAAAACTTTAAGTAAGAGGAAACACAATGTTTACTCAGAACTGCTCCTACTGCACCTGAATGTGTGCGTCCTCTTTGGGCTGGTAGTGATGAGGGAGACTTGGGTTTGAAACAATTCTTACCATTGGACAATTTATTTGGGTTAAGGTATTGTCTCTAGAAGGAACCTATTAAAAATACAGGTTACTTGGGCTTAATAACACAGTTCCCACAATAACCATTATTCTAGCTGCATGAATTACTTTATCAGATTAATTAGCTGTCATCCATCAGACAATATGGCTCTGAGGAAATAAGGCATATTTTAATGGAGATCATTGTCTGAAATATGAAGCAGTTCTATGAGGGACAGACCTGCTTAGGGGCTCTATGCTGGTGGTCTGGGAGGCCAGAGGACAGAGAAAGAGGGGGAGGAGAGGAAAGAGAAGTCAATCAAACTTCTGTCTCCTTCACCGTTTTGTTTCTAGTCACCACAGTCTTTTTTCTGTTTAAATGTGTGTGTTTTTTTAATAAAAGTGACCGTATGATCTCTACTGGTCCAGATCTCCAAAGTATTTGTCCTACTTGTATCAAAATTAGAAGTGAAACGATACCCCTGTCCATCCCTCTGGCAATGTTCACCTATATCTGGTTCTCTTTTTTGTCCTGGGCCTACAGCTCAACAGCATTTCCCAGCCCCGTGTGTCTAGATGACCTAATGTGACTGAGAACTAAACACCAGGCTGTGGTGGCCATTAAACATTTCACATGGACTTCTAACCATTCTCTGTTCCACCTGCGTGGCCAGAAACCAACAGCTGGAAGACACAAGAGAGATGGGAGAAGTCCTTTACAGTAGATTCCTGGATCCCTGAGTTACCACTTGGAGGAGAGAGGTTCTTGTCAGACCATGGCACTCACCTTGGACTCGTCATCAGTGATAAAACAAACTTGATTGTGCTAAGACACTGAGATTAGGGTGTCTTTTATTATGTCCCAGAGTATTATTTACCCTGACTGCTAAAACTTACCATCTGTATTGATATTTATTATGACTAGATTGCAGAATACTTAAATCTCCTGAACAAAATGGGACATTAAGGTGATTTTAAAAAAGGATAGTGTAGATTAGCAGCTCTAGTTAGCTAGGGGCTTTCTATCAGGTACTTTGAGTGCTTTGAATTCTTATTTAATCCTTACAACACTCTTTTGAGGTAGATTTATTATCTCCATTTTAAAGATGGGGAAAATGGACCTAGAAAGATTATTAAAGAACTTGCTCTAGGTCATAGGGCTAATGAGTGGCAGCATTGCGACGGTGATCTGAGACATTCAGTGCTGAGCATCGAGCTCCTTGCCCATGTGTGATTCTCAGAATTGCTTTGGGAAAACGGATCAGACCCTGGAATGACACGGCAAGGTCACACTGTGAACTGAGAAAAAGTCTTGGCCTTTAAGAGGAAAAAAAATTATCATATCTCCCTGCCCACAAAATAGTTGAGAGAACATTTCCTTTATCTCCATTCCACACCTGAAAAATCTTGAATTGATTTTCTGTGATTTTCCTTTTCTGCCCTCCATTGAAAGCCTTGATTATGCCCCAGTTAAATGCATAGAGAACATTCTTGATGGTGAGTTATAAATTCTGCAGATGAGGAGGTTCTAACTAGATTTCAACCGTGGGATATTTATCCCTCCATTGATCCATGGGTGTAACTCCCCTCAAGGGGGAGTTTTTCTTAGAGGAAACAGCATGCTGTTTCAATAGAGGCAAACGAGGGGAAAGGTGGACACAATGTGTGGTGGAAATATGCATCCTGAAGGGCTAGGAAACAAAGAATGGAACTAAGCAGAGGTAGTTATTGGCTGTTCTTGTGGCTAAAAAATGTCAAAGTTCAAGTTTTCTTTTTGAAGCAGAGAAGGCAGAGTTTTGTCTGCCACCCCTATAGTGATTGTTGCCATTTGAGAGAATTCTTATGGAAGGAGCTTCAGCAGGTATGATGCACCACACGTGAAAGATATTCTGCTTGCAGCCTCTATTGATAGAAAGTTAATTTGCATGTGGCACTGTGGTAGGTGGTCCCCCAGGAGCCCACAGCCTGATAAGCTGAAAAAGAAGAACATGGCGGTCTAGAACAGGGTACGGAGGCAGAACTATTGCCCGCACAATAGTTCGGGCAAGTTTTTAATCTTTCCAAGCTTCAGATTCCTCCTTCGTGAATGAGGAAACGCGTTATCTCTCTCATTGTGTTTTGAGAATGACACATGATAATACATATAAGCTCTCATGAATTGTCACTTGTTTTGAGGATTATGATGAGAATATTGACTCAGACACAAAAGACAGAAGAGAGATAAACTGGCCTATAATGAGGGCATCTTGACTTATCTGAATTTATTATATGAGTGAGCATCAGTTTCATAAATTGGAAGGATAAAAACAAAATCAGGCTAGAATCCTAGAGAGATTTAGCCAGGCGATGAAGCAGACAGTGGGTGTATACGGCTCCCTGCAGGAGTTGGGGCAGACTCATTTAGAAGGAAATCACAAGTGAATCCAGTAATTTTTGCATGACACTTATTGTAGCTTGAGAGCTGGTCCAGGTCCCAGCAAGCACCAGCTCATCAGAGAGGGAATAACTTCTCCCAAACACAGCTGGAAGCAAAAGTGGGCTTGGAGAGGAAGATAAGGCTCGGTGTTGGCAGAGAGAGAGATGGACAACTCTGAGAAGAGTCTTGTAAGATCAGTTGCGGGTGTAGGAAGGGTTGGACCACCCTGGGCTTGTCCTGCAGGCCAATCCTTCATGTTCTGGTCATTTAATGTCCATCTTATTATAGGGACCATCATAGTTATTAGAATTCAGAAACAAAATTTCCATGTTGTTTATGCTGGAATTTGTCTTATCTTTTCAATATTCTACAAATTTCCAACCAGCCTACTAAAGATCACTTCTTTAAGGAACGGAATGCTGGGCTCTGATACTAAAAGTAAGATGTTTGTTTTTGAAGCAACATAGATTCAAATAGCAATAACAATTCTTTGTGGAAAATAAAAGCATCTTTATATTTGTTTGAGTAAACAGAAAAATAGCACCATTGAAATGATTTGCCACCTGCTAAACAACACCGTTTCCTTTTGTAAGCCGTGTTCCATATACGAGGGTGGTAAAAGCGCAGCGCTGCGCAAAGGGAATTGTGATGTATGCAGCCAGCGCAGCCACTGTGCCTGTCCGCAGGAGTCCACCTGGCTCCATTATGCTCCACCTCAGCCCACAGAGAGTCATCCTGCAGCCCCTGACCGACAGGCTCGGCTGCTTGGCAAAAGGTGTCAGTTCTCTTCTCCGACGGCAGTGTTTTCCTTGGCAGGCAGGGGATTTGTGAGGTCTTCCTGCCTGTTGAATTGGGCCTCCACTCGAAGCTTAACTTCAGAGAAGCTGTCATGCAGCCCAGATGAAACCAGAAGTATTTACTGCAGCTTCTCCGGCGGCCAGACAGTTCTTGTCCTAGGGAGGGTTTGGGATTTTCCACTGAGGGGTGTGCTTCTACATTGGGAGGCTGGTAGGGAGCACGTGTACCTTCCTTCTCTTCTCCAGGTTCTCTTTACAGATCTGGCAAAGTTGACCTACGGGTTCTCCCCAGGATCCACCAGGCAGAACTCTGAAGGTCACGAAGGTGATCTTTTACATCCTCACATTTGTACTATTTTCACTCCTCAATTGTTAGGCTTCCCAGACCTATCCAGAGACTCTGACTATCTCCTGGCCCCTGAACCCTCTGCCAACACAGTGCCTAGGTTTACTTTAATTAAAAACAAACAAACAAACAAAAAACTGTACCATGGCCGGTATACTCAGTGGTTAGGTCCCTGGCCCTAGTTGGGGTTGGGATGCGTATGGAAGGCAACCAATTGATATTTCTCTCTCTCTTTCTCTCTCTCTTTCTCTCTCTCCCTCCTTCCCCCTACCACTCTCTTTAAAAATCAAGGGGGAAATACCCTTGGGTAAGGATTAACAAAAACAAACAAAACTGGTAATCATAACAGTCATGACAATTGCCATTTATTATGCTTGCCATTATGCTAGGCATTGTATTCACATTATCTCCCATGACTTTCCTTAGCGACTATATGAAGTGGCTACATATGTAGCAGATACTGTTGGTATTCTCTATCTCCTTGGCCTACCCCAGAAGGTCTCCTGCAAGCAGGCCGGTGTCCTCCATGACAGCCGTGTCCCTCTGCCTGAGGTGTGCTCTGACCTCATGGGAAGATGCTCAGCTCCATAATGAGCTCACCTGGAAGTATCTGAGAGTCCCTGGCCCAGGAGTGCCCTTCAACATTGGAGGGATAGGAGTTCTTGCATAAATCTCCCAACTTCCTCTGCTTTGAGCAGGACAATTCTGAACAGATCCCCAGTCTCCCCCAAGGTCCTCAAAGGGATTGCGAGCAGTTGACTCCAGTGGTAACCTCACATTGAAGCCACTTCCTCCCATCTCACTTCCTCAGCCCCTCTCAGTGTGCCCTGCCATTACCATCCAAAGGTGCTTCCTACCTTTGACTCAAAGTTTACCCTCAGCGGAATCCAAAACAAGATACTACATGATTGTTCTCACATAACAGGAAAAATGGAGGCTTGGTGAGGGTGACTTGCCTGCTGACGAGTGGCCTATGAAAGGCCAGGCAGGACTTGAACCAGGAGTATGTCCTCTGATTACATTTTTCTGCTCCCATCAGAAATGATCTCGACCTATTTTTCTAGTTTATTAATTAAATTAATTAATATAAAATTTCTTTTCAAAAGGACATGAGACTGAGGAACCCTTCTATTAGAATGTATTTGTCCTGTGTCCAGTTCCTTTGAGACTCAGGATGTCACTACAATGTAATTAGAGACAAATTTAATAAATTAATTAAAATTGCAATGCTATTGTCTGGAAGCGACTAAATGTGGTGTGCCTATAAAGGTGTTTACACTTGTAGGGGGCTGTTGAGATTGTAAAGCCATAACTTAAAGAAAGGGCTCTTTGCAGGGGAATTTCCAGCATCCAGTGCTCGAGTCCTCCTTTCTGTGCCTGGTGATGGGAATTTTCTCGAGTTGTTTATTTCATACATTTAGCTGTTTGCTTACTCTGCCTACTGACATCAGTGCTCTATGTAATCATCAACAAGATTCCTCTTGAACTGGAAGGCAAAGTTCAACCCTGAATGTGCGCTAGCCTGGCTCCTTCTGAGTGGCCAGAACATGTAGCCCTCCCTTTTGTGATTCCTGTTTCATGGGGGACACAAAAGACCTGTTTACCTGCTTTGGTTCCCCAGCCTGTAAAAGGAAGATAACATTTGCTCCAACTTGCTTCCCAGGGGGTACTGTGAAGATAAATGCGAGAATGTCCAGAAAGTCCTTCGAATTCTTGGGGTGAAAGGCACAATGTAAAGAGAACAGTCTTGAATGCAGCAGCTCTCGGGCCTATAAAGGTTGTGTGGTCTGGCTGGAAGGCAGGATCTCAGGGTTGTCCCCTCTAATCACTGCCCACCATACAGTCGCCACATATTAAAAGCCCCATCCTTTCTGCTCATTCAACTTGGCCTTTATTTTCAAGTTTCAAGAGTCCAGTTATGCCGCTTTTGCTCTTCACAGTCTTCAGATTTGGGGTCATGTTTTTAGAAAACACATATGTACAAACATCACCTAATAGGTGAGCCAACTTCTGGAGGGCCTGGGGGTTAGATCAGTAAACAGACATTTAGATATAAATTCTACTTTGAAAACAATATTCTTGACCCTCTGTATGTTTGCCTGTGGCCTGATAGACACTCAAGCAACTTTTCAAAACATCAAGCTATACAGTTTTCCTTTTTGTTAAAGAATTGGAACTGCTGGATTTCTCAGCAAAAGCAAAACAAAGCAACCATAGAAAAACACCACCTTTTTTCCCTCTCAAATTAATTCTTTCAGTTTATGCTCCCAACTCTATAAAAATGTGGTTTAGCTTTTGAAGTTTTTATTAATATTTATAATGCCCGTTTGTTGCCCTTGAACCTCACAGAAACAGAGCCTGGATATAAATACCCAGCTTCTAGGTGGTAGTATACTCAAGTTCAACCATAAACTTTAATGTGTGTGTGTATATATATATTTAGCTTTGCTTTATTTCTCCTCTCTCAATGTAGAAGAGTTTTTAAAAATACTTTTAAAAATGCAAATTTTAATAGATTATATTTTAATTTCAAAAGTAATGCACGCTTGTAAAAAAATACAAATGTGCCTATAGAAACAAAGAAAAATGCCTCTCTTTCCTGACCTGTTTCTAAAATCCCAGTGCCAAGAAGTAAACCATGTACTTTCAAGCCTTTTAAATTAGGATCCTGTTAGTTTGAGAGACAGAAACTATCTTAAGAAGTTGTATAACCAGTCATATTTCTGTATAGGAATGCAATACAAAATTGTAGAAAGTTTCAAAATTACAGTGAACTATAAGAAATTAAAATTAGCCATAAATCCACTGCCCCAAATAACCAATATTTAATGTTTTAGTGTACTATTACAGAATTTTCCTCGGTAAATATGAATAGCAATGGTACTCTACTTTCCCACCTCCTCAACATTGTATTGTGACAATTTTTCAATGTCAAGAAAGTCTCCAAAATATATATAGACTTTTGAATGGCTGTGAAATATTCTATTGCAATTGCTTCGGATTAAATTGTTTCCAAATAATACGATGGGGTGGAATGGGGAAAGCTATCTCTCACCTCCTGTTTCCATGGTGGGGGTGGGCCTGGGAGGGCTTCCCCTCCACTGACCAGGAAGGAGACATAGAAGCAGAACACTTGCTTGTCACCTTTGGATGTCAAGGTCAAGTGATTCCTCTGGCAGGTGACATGAAGGTATCAGCTTGGTCATTCCTCACCAACATCCTGTGAAGTTCTGAGGCTTCCAGGTTCTGCCCCTCCCTTCTTGGAGCTGTTGGTGTCCAGGATGGTGTCCTTTTGTTTCTCTTGTTTTCCACATAAGACTGACTTTTGGCTATGATTTTGACCACAGTTGAAGTACTAGTAAATAGGGGTTGTTTAATTCTGAAGTAGTAGTAGGCTTGTGGCCACAAGTTGAGCTGTTTTTCTAATCTGGTTTAAGAACCATTAGGATTATATATAGGGACTCATCAGCTGAATTCTTATCTCTTCACCTGGTTTTTAACCCAGATGGAGAGAGACAGTGAGTCAAAAGACATGTGTAATTAATTATACTCCTCTGTCCAACCCAATATTACTATAGTTAACATTTATTTAGTATTTACTCTGTCCCAGGGTGCATTTTCTCATTAAACTCTCACCCTAACCTACTGCTTTTCATCTACTCCATCCTATATAATAAAGAGGTAATATGCAAATTGACAGTCACTCCAACACACAAGATGGCCACCCCCATGTGGACACAAGATGGTCGGCAGGGGAGGGCAGTTGTGGGCGATCAGGCCAGTGGGGGAGGGCAGTTGGAAGGGACCAGGCCTGCAAGGGAGGGCAGTTGGGGGTGATCAGGCCTGCAGGGGAGGGCAGTTGGGAGCGACCAGGCCAACAAGGGAGGGCAGTTAGGGATGACCAGGCCAGCAGGGGAGGGCAGTTAGGGGCGACTAGGCTGGCAAGGGAGGGCAGTTAGGGGCAATTGGGCTGGCAGGGGAGGGCAGTTAGGGGTGCCAGGCCAGCAGGGGAGGGCAGTTGGGGGTGACCAGGC
>NW_005871174.1:2118462-2159419 GCF_000147115.1 Myotis lucifugus | reverse complement strand
AGTGGTTGGGGGATAATCAGGCTGGCAGGCAGAAGAGATTAGGGGCAATCAGGCAGGCAGGCAGGCTAGTGGTTGGGAGCCAGTAGTCCTGGATTGTGAGATGGATGTCCGACTGCCCATTTACATGGGCAGTCAAACATCCCTCGAGGGGTCCCAGATTGGAGAGGTTGCAGGCTAGGCTGAGGGACACCCCCCGCCCCTATGCATGAATTTCCTGCACTGGGCCTCTAGTATCATAAATAATACATGAACTTTTTTGTACATAAATCTATTCTTATTTTCCTTTATGATTTATTTCATCTTAACTTTTTTGCTCTTCGCTTTTGTGTTTTATCTTTGCCTACTCCAATAGATTTTCACCTATATTTTACTTTAAATTCCTATAGTTTTATTTTTAAAGTATAACACTTACAATCTAGATATTATTTGGTATATGAGATCCCTTTGAATTGTTGGTGTTTTTTATTTTATTTTTCCAAATGAAAAAAAAAATCAGTTGAAACTTTTACAAGGAGGTTTTTTTTTTAAAGCCTTTGAAATTAAATTCCTGGGACTTCTTGGTTTCTAGAGTTAATATTAAGAATTTAATTTTCTGACTTCAATAAATTGTTACATGTCTTCAAAGTTTAAAAAATCACAGTTGAGTCAGTGCCATTGTTTCTCCACTTATTTATGATGCATATATTTGTTTTTGGTCTCTGGTTTCTTCCATATGCTGATTTTTTTTATAATCTCACCCTGTTTTTGTTTGCTTGTTGAAGCTTTATAGTATATTTTAATATTCAGAAGGATTAAGTCCCTCCTCATTACTCTTATTTTTAGAAATTTGTTATCATCAGGTGATGTTCTTCCATATACATTTAAAAACTACTTTATCAAGTCTCTGTCCTAAAATCTTATTAGGGACTTAATTAGAATATACTTATTTTTGCCACTCAACTTGAAAAAATTTAATATCTTTATAAAATTTATTTTTTATCTAAGAACATCTAATTTACTCTTTTTTTATTCTTTTTTGAGTGTATCAAAAGTATTGACTTTATCTTCATGTAGGTGGCATTCTTTTTTTGTTTAGGTTGTTTATACTATTTAAACTTTTTGAGACTGTTGGGAATAAAATAGTGATTATGATTTAACATTGTTTAAAATAAATTATTGCTGGTATATAGGCATTAAACAAATATTCATTTTTGTGTGGCTTCTTTATTGAACTAATTATTTTTAAATATTTTCCTTCCATCCTCTTGAGTAGTCTATGTATAACTATGCCATTTAAAATAATGATGATTTTTCACATAATTGTTACATGTTTCATTTTTTATTTCATTAACTACAACTTCTAGAATAATGTTAAATAAAAGCAGTCATAATGAACATTTTTATTTTGTTTCTAATTTTTAATGAGAATGTCTGTAGGATTTCATTGTAAATTATGATGTCACTTGTTATTTTATGGTACACATTTAATAGACTTAAATATATTCTAATTGATCAATTTAAATTAGACATTTAAGGAAATAATATTTGTCTTTATAAAAATGTTTCCTTTTTAACAACCTAGACTAGATGTTGAATTTTATTATATTGTTTTTCTTTTCCCTACTTACATTTTCAAACATTGAACTATCCTTGCATTTGAATAATGCCACTTAATGATGTGTTGGGAGGCAATTCTCCCTGGGACTCTCACATTCTTATATATCCTGTAAGCAGAGCCTCTGACTGCCCTTTGTTTTGAAGTATCTTTTCAAGAATAGAGATGGTCTTTCCCTACAGAACAAAGGGCAGGTTTGCTTATAGCCTTGAAGATATAGTGTCTCCCCTCTGAACCAAACAGCAGGCATGCTTACTGTAATAAAGATAATGCCTCCCTTTGGGGCAATGGCCAGATACTTGCTGCCTATTTTTGAAGAATCACGTCTCCAAAACTCAGAGTTCCTTTCCTAAAATGCAACACACTGAACATGCAGGCATCTACCTGGGCCCATATTGCATCACACCCCTGAGAATGGGGGGAAAGGGCATTGACACATATACTGATGCTCAGGCTGCTTCCTGTGCTATAAGTCATAAAATCCTTTGTATCTGACCCCAAAGTCTCATATCTACTGCCACATGAAATTGTGGCAGGCTATCTTTTCAGTTGGCAATGTTCAAACACTACACAATTTTTATTGTTTGAGAGATTCCATTTTCTAAAAATCTAGTTATGAATTTACATTTTTACTCAAAAGTGATATCAATTTATAATTTTCCCTTGCTATATTTATTAGGTTTTGCTGGCTACATTACCTATGAAAGGAATTTAAAAGTTTTCCATTAGTTTTCCGGGCTGAAGTTGTATATATGAAGTGCATATTAAGACGTGCAAATAAATGTTTTTTTAAAAAAGTTTTGATTTAAAAATGTTTTGGAATTAACTTTCCCCCCCCAATTTCTTGCTGAGTTAATGTTAGCCATTTGTATTTTCCCAGAAAATCAGTGAATTTTGACAATTTAATAGTGTTTGGTGTTACCATATAATTTTAAGAGAGTTTTACATATCTATAGTTATATCTCATTTCTTATTTTACATATTTGTTGTTTTAAGCCCTTCCTCTTTTTAACTTTTTTTTTTGGACTTGCTAGAATATGCCAGACTCTTACATATTTATTGTTTTGCTTTTATTACTCTTTCTTTTTTTGTTTTGTTTTGTTATTTACTTTCTTCTGCTTCTAAATGATGTTTTTATTTTCTAACATTTTAAAGCTTAATTCTTTTATTTGTGTTACTTCTGATGTAATAAAGCAAGCGTAGAAACCTACTTGTTCCAATGATTCTAATAATTATTTTTTTCACCAATTTATAATCACAAAATTGATCAAAAAAAACTACAAAAAAAACTACAAAATTGATCTTTTCTTTGATCCAAGAGTTACTTATGTATGTTTTCTAATTTACAAATAGTTTCCTTGTCTTAAACTGTTTTTACTATATTCTAGTTTATTTTATTACAGTTGCAAAATGTAGGTTATATATTTTTCTTTATGAATTTTATCAAAGTTTTAGTTTGTTCTACTACATGATTAACTTCTAAAATATTCTGCAGATGTTTTAAAAGTGTATGTATTCATGGAAGGGCATAAACTTTATAACAATTATAACCATTAAAAATGATTAGTTAAATCTGTTTTATATTAGGCTTACTTGATTTATCAAGGAAAAGTTTCAAAATTTCAGTTGTGTGTCTGCTTATTTTTTTCAATATATCAAAGAGTTGTGTGCTTTATGTAGTTTAATGGCACTTACCAGCTGCATAACGGTTCCTACCTATTATACTCTTATTGTGAAATCTATTCTTTAAACACTCTATATTTACATTCCTCATTTTGCCTTGTGCCTTTGTCTATTTTGTGTGCTATTAATCTTTTTATTTAAATAAACTCAGCAGATCTTTAGCCATCTCTAACTTTTAATTTATATGTATATTTTAAATCCAGATATAGTTGAATTTTATTTCTTGATATACTATGTGTCCTGGTAAACAAGTAATGACCCTGTTGCTCTGTCCAGAGGGTTCCATGAAAATGTAAGAATCTGTGGTATAACATGAAAATATATTTGGTCTTTGTCTTTGGTTTCTGGCACAGAACTTTTCAAATCCTTGAAATGCCTGAGTGAAAAGAGTGTCTTTGTTTATTCATAAGGAATCCCTTTCCATCACACCTAAGGTTATTTCAATGAAATGATTTAAAGTAGGGCCCCTAGATAGTCTCAGAATGGGGCTGTTCACCAGAAAGACCAAGTGATTAGAGAGTTAGAAACTTCAGCTCCTCCCACCAACTTCCAGAAAAGGAGGGGTGGGGGAGCGCCTAGAAAAATGAGCTCTATGGAAATTCTTGAACAATGAAATTCAGAAAGCTTCCTGGCTGGTGAACACATCCAGGTACTGGGAGGATGACAGGCCTGGAGAAGGTATGGAAGCCTTATGCTCCTTCCCTCACCACATCTCACTCTATGCATCTCTTCCACTTAGCACATCTTGAGTTCTGTGAATCATTCTAGTGGGATCCCCTAATTTATAGTCAGTCAGTCAGAAGTATGAGTGGTTCAAGACTTGTGACTGGCATCAGAAAGGGATCCACATCTACACCCAGTTGGTTTCTAAGAGATGGGGCAGTAACATCATTAATAAGGATACCACCTATGTGTTAGGAGGAAAAAAACCTCCTAGGATCAAAGGGTGTATCCATGTGCATGAAAGCCCAGCATCAGGCCCACTGTCCTCTGCCTCCCTGAAGGTACATATCCTTAAGTTTACTGAGCTGAGTTTGGAAACCCTTGATATTGGGAAGAAAAACTGGCTTATTTCCTAATGTCAGAGCTTTTCTGGAATGATGTCCCCAAAAGTTATATTTATGAACTAAATAAAAATTACCAGCATTTTCATGTCAATCAGGAAACATTTAATGAAATGCTACTTGGGTTATAATTTACTTAATATCTCCCTTATTTGTCAAGTTCCATTTGGTGGCTAAATATTCACTCTTCAAATCAGCCTGATTTACATGTTAAATATCAACCTAAGTCCAAAATATTTTACCAGATGGCTTTCTTACTAAAACTCAATAAAAGTGAATAAAAATCCAGAGCACAGGGGCAGCCAAATAACCTAAAGGCTCTACCTAAGTCCGCTTCTAAGTGGGGCATAGTTTTGTTTTCTGTTTATTTTAAGTGATAAGCTGTGTATTATCTCCTTGCTAAATCAAACACTCTTATCCTCTGCCATCATGCCTTTCCCTAAGCTGCAGAGCTCACTTCCTCCACCCACTTCTCCCCAACCCTAAACAACCAGATTTGCTCACTGTTTCAACTGCTACTAGTAAAATATGTGATACACTAGAAAGAGTACTAGTTTGGGGGTCAAGAGACCAAATTTCTAGGTCTAATATTGTCTAATATTGCCACTAATTAGTATTAGGACCTGGAGTTAGTCACTTCAACTCTCTGAGGTTTTATTACTATAGGAATGCATTTGGTCTGGATGATTTTGAAGATCTAAGAATCCCTAACAACCTTTTCTATAATTTTAGTGACATTGACTAGCTCTTGAAATTAAGCAGAGGTCTCAGGACTGTCATATGGTTAATACTTAAAAATAAAATTATTTTTTCATGATAAGAAAATGGTTGATGCACACTAATTTCATCACCTAACAAAGAAAGAAGTCAATAGATTGCTTCATACTTGGCATTATTAAATACATGACTACATATGTTAATTACAATTTTAAGGAAACACAGGCAAACATTCAATCATGAGAGGAAAAAGAACAAAGGAAACTTAGTCCATATACCAAACAAAAGAAAAAAAGGCATTAACACAGAAGCAGAGAAAAAGAAATCACAAATGATGAAAAAACGAAAAGCATCAGTTATGAAAACAAATCTTAATAAATCAAAGTTCTTTATTAAAAGAAAAAGACTCCCAGATTGGATTAAGAAATAAAATTCAATGATATCTGAATTTAATTCTTTTTAAAAAAATATATTTTATTGATTTTTTAAAGAGAGGAAGGGAGAGAAAGAGAGTTAGAAACATCAATGAGAGAGAAACATTGATCAGCCGCCTCCTGCACACCCCCTACCAGGGATGTGCCCACAACCAAGGTACATGCCCTTGACCCGAATTGAACCTGGGACCCTTCAGTCTGCAGGCCGACGCTCTATCCACCGAGACAAACCGGTTAGGGTTGGATTTAATTCTTAATCTATACTCATTATTTCTAACTTAAGTTTTCTTTGAATATTTTCATAGTGTTGCCATTCTTTCATTCAATATTTTTCCCCAGGGGAGATAACTTAAATGTAAGTTAACTATCTTCCTCTCCTGAGCATTAGAGCAAAAATAGAATTTGAGAAGTAATGGGTTAACTGAATAATGCAGTTTTACCACATTAAAAGCTGACAAATGCTAACTGATTATTTGAAAATTCACTTGTGATGCAGGCTGATTAGCACAGGCTGGTGTACTGAGAGGTGGAGGGAGAGTATGAAGTTAGCATAGCGTTGGCAGGCCTATAGGCTTAGGATCAAATTCTGACTCAACTACATGATTCTAGGCAATCCTAGGCCTCAGTTCTGGATCTATTAAATAAGTATAATATCTTCCTTTAATGGTTGTTGTTAGGTTAAAGAAAATAATATATGAATGGTGCCTGGTACCTAGTAACATTGTAGTTCTTATTTATTGAGTGCTTATTTAAATTCCTGCCACTGGGCAGAGTATTAAAACTTACATTGGCCCTGGCTGGTTTGACTCAGTGGATAGAGCGTCGGCCTGCGGACTGAGGGGTCCCAGGTTCGATTCTGGTCGGGGGCATGTACCTTGGTTGCGGGCACATCCCCAGTAGGGGGTGTGCAGGAGGCAGCTGATCGATGTTTCTCTCTCATCGATGTTTCTAACTCTCTATCCCTCTCCCTTCTCTTCTGTAAAAAAAAAATCAATAAAATATATTTTAGAAAAAAAACTTACATTGATCTTATGAGTAGGTGTTATAATTATGTCCATCTTAAAGATAAGAACCTGAGACTCAGAAGTTTACTGACCTGCCTGGGGTCTTGGAGGTAGTAAGAGGCTGAAATTGGAGTTCTGCCCATCTTAAAAGCCCCAGGCTTCATGACTACTATACTGTTTTTCAATAAATGACAGGTATCATTATTAGCCCCATCCTCACTCAGAAGTCAGTATAACTTAGTGGGCAAGCATGTGGTCAAGGAGTCAGACTCAGGTTTTAATACAGTTTCTTCCATTTCAATAAATGACAGCTCTGTGACCTTGCGTGAGCTCTTTAATTTCTCTAATCCTTGAGGATAAAAAGCTGATTTATAGGTATTTTGTGAGGATACCCAATAAGTAAGTCTTAATACGTCTTTTGCTTTTTTACACCTTAGTCGGTCTAACATGCTAAGTGAAAGTGAATGCTGTGTCATGCCTGGACCATGTTTTGAAGATGTGTACAAAGTGTTTTTTAGAACTTTTGTTGGTCCTTCCTTTAGCAGGGAAAGGTCCCCCTCAAGTTCTATAGCCCCCAAAACCTCCGAGGTTCCATAGGTTGAAGGGGAACACGGGCCAAATCTGCACACTTCTTATCACCCACTTGTGATGCATTTGGTAAGCACTCTCACAGAGAAGGAGCTCTGTGCTATGCACTTCTTACTGCTCTGCAGAGCAGCCCGGCTCTGATGGGGCACTGATAGGGCGGCCAATGACAAGATGACCCTTCTGATGTGATAGCTGAGGTACGGGGCCGTTCATTCTGTACTGTCCACTCAAATGAAAGGTTTTGGAGTATAAAAACAGGTGCTGCTAGTGACATCAAGGAGTGTGTGTGTGTGTGTGTGTGTGTGTGTGTGTGTGTTTACATGTTTACATGCTTTTAGCTTTTTCTCAAACTCATTCCATTTTGAAGGCTGGCTAAAGGCACATGTCACACCATGAGACTATTTCTCCCTTGCATTTACCTGTCAATATCAAGAACTAAAACACACTCTCCTAAAGACATTAGCTTTCTTTTTGATACTAAATCTAAAGAGAGACCTTTTAAAGACCATTTTTATATATGTTAGCTTTCTGAAGGGGAAATACTGTCATTAGAAATATGAAATATCACTTACTATATTTGAGTTCAGAAACCTGAAGTTTGACAAATTTCCCATAGTCTCAGCTTTCCTAACAGAAGCATTGCCTGGGTCTACTTCTAGGCCTTTGTAACACTTGGTTCTTTGTCATGCAAGAACGCATTGCAACACTGTTTTTATCTCCCTCCTTCATGCACACTGTGCTCTTCATCCTGTGCCAAGATGAGGCTGAACCACAGCCTAGGGGCAGAGTTTCTATCTCAACTGAGCTGTTTCCTGCATCCTCCCACCTCACCTGAGAGCTGTATGCTTGACTGAGCTGTGCTTTACTTATCAGAGTTAAAATATATCCCACAACCAAAGTGTATCTTTATAATTTTAGTAATGAGCATTGCTTTAAGTACTGAATAAAGAATACATTTATAGGACAGCAATTTTACATGTCTATAAATACCTGGATCAGATATGTGATGAGCTGAATTTATAAAGTTGATAAAAAACTGGATGGTTATTTCAATTGCAAAGGAACCCGTTCACTTTTTTCAAATATTTCTTTAAAAGTACGATAGTAATAACCTTACATTTGCATAGTGGGGAAGGCTTTGCAGATGTTTTCAAAGCATTAGCTCATTTGTTCCTCTCAACAATCCTGTGAACTAAGTGGGTAGTGACTATTATTTGCATGATTTATGGATAAGAAAATACAAAGCATCCTTAGCACATTTGAAATGTAATCACCTATTCATAAATCAACTCATGACCGCTTTAGGAGGGATGATCCATTGTTAAAAGTATGCCTACCTGTCTTTACTCATATGTGTAGTTAGTGTCCTGGCTATCTCTTGCGGTGTAACAAATTACCCCCAAACCTAGTCACTTAAAAGATCATTGAATTATATCTCATTATGTTTTTGGTTAATAGTTTGAATAGGGCTCGGATGGGTGATTCCTCTCTTCCATGTAGAGTCAACTGAGATCTCCTGGGTTACTCAGCTGGCAGATGAGCTGGTTTGGAGATTCTAAGACGGTTTCATTCACAAATTTTACACCTGGGCTGGAAGGCTGATCTTGGCTGGAACTTTCAATTAGAATGCTTACATGTAGTCTCTCCAACATGGTATCAGGGTAGTTGGGGACTCAGGGCTTCTATAGACATATTCCAAGAGAATAAAGTGAAAGTTTGTCAGTAGCTTAAGCCCTGGCTGGGTCCAACAACTGGCCCAGCATCACTTCTGCCATATTCGGTTGATTATAGCAAATCATGAAGCCCACCCAGATTTGAGGGGAGAGGATATACACACTACTTCTCAATAAAAGAGGTAGCAGAGAATGTGTGGCAATCTTTAAACTGCCAAATTCCAGTCTTGGGTTAATTATTCACATTCTTTAACCTGAAAACTTGTAAACTAAAGAAACAGATTATTATTTTTTGTCCTCTTCCCTCAACATACAATATTAAGACAATAAGACAAATGGATGGGCATTCTCATTCAAAAATGGAGAAAATAGAAAGCACAGAGCAGTCCCTAGTCTACAGCACTTCTGAAATATTGCTAGCCATGTGTTGATATTTGATTAGGTTTCAATCCTGCTTCCTAGGAATTATATAGTCATAATATATAATAATATTAATAATTTATCTATTGCAATTCCTTTTTCACCTTACTTTTCTCTATCTGTATTATATCATATATGCCTACAATAAAAAATAAAAATGGACATTTTAGCATTCCTTGCAGAAATGAAACTTCAGCCCATTCATTAGGTCTATTTTCTATAGGCTACCTTGCCACAGGCAAGGGTATTGCCAAAATTTCTGCCACTTCATAACCAGAGTCACTTTTTCTCCAGCCTCCAATAGCAATTACTTTATTATCTTCTGAGTATTCACCAACAGTCTCCTCAGGTCCTTCCAGCCTTCACTAGCCAGTGTCCCCAGGGTCTTTCCAGCTTTTGCCCTGTCTGGTTCCAAACCACTGCTACATGTTTTCAGGCTTTGTTAGGGCAGCACTCCACTTCTAGGTATCAAATTCTGTCCCCCCTAGCTATTGCTGCACAATAGATGACCCCTAAGCTTAGTAGCTAAAATGACAATTGTTTTATGATATGAGGATTTTATTACTCAGGAATTCAGGCCTGGCTCAGCTCCCTGATGCTGTGCTCCATGCTGAACTGAGTGAGGTCACTTAGTGGTCTTCCGCTGGTGAATGGGCTTGTCTTAGGGCTTGGGGTGCCTTCACTCACATGATTACCACCATAGCAGTTTGACCTGTAATGCAGGGCTCAGCTGGGACTGTTGACTGGAGCTGACACATGGCCTCTCTAGCATGGCGGCTTTAGGGTAGTAGGACTTCTTATTAGTGATCCAGGTTCCCAGAAGAAGTATTTCAAGAGGTAGGGTATGCAAATTTCCAGTTTCTGAAATCCCAGGCCTGGATTCTGGCCTAGCTTCACTTTTGCTATATTTTATTGGCCAAATAATCACAGAGGCATCTAAATTCAAGGGCATGGAACACAGGCCCCATCTCTCCGGGAGAAGAATCTCAAAAATTTTAGTAGTATAGAAAAGTAATGTTTAGTTATTTTATTTTTTATTTTGACTCAATAAACAAACTCAAGATTAGCAATTAGATGGTCAACTTTTGTTTCCATTTCTCTCATGACTTGGCTATGTTTGAGCTAAGGTTTTAGCTTTTAGTTTCCATCCTAGACACAATGGAGATATTGCTAACTGCTGGCACTCACTAGCTCGTGGGGATATTGTGCCTGTTTTAAAAAAACATAATATTCAAAAAAGTATGCTCTAAAGTGCTCTAGGAAGTAGGATAATAAATTATTATAACTAATTGCACCATTACAAATTCACCATGTTTTTCTAATGAGAGAGAAAATTGGGTTTCTGTATTGGGTAGAATTAACAGGGCCACATAGACATTCTGGTAAACACACTTTAAACATACAATTTCATGCCATAGTGCATGTTTCATCTGTCTTTCCTGTGTGCTTGGTGATGCACATTTTCTTACTGAATCTTTGCAACACCTCTTTGAGGCTGATGCCATTATTAACATCTTAATCATAGTTTCTGAAACATTTTTGTTCTGAAGTTTAAATTCTAACCATCTTTTGCATATTTATACATAATACATCTTAAAAGAACCTAATGAAATCTTTAGTAGAGTCTGTAGGGGTTTTGTTTAAATTCTACAGAAATCTTCCCTTTTTATTTTATACAAATATTCTTGCAAAATGAGATAAAAGCAGATTTATGAAGATATCAAAGTGATATAAGAGGAGAGAAAAAAATAAAAGAAACAGAAGAATTAGCAGAAGCTAGCTTACATACAGAAGCCAGAAGGAAGATGAGGTGGTTGGTATTATGGGAGGAGAATGGGCTGGAGGCCAGAGCTCCTGGCCCTGCTATGCTATTAACTAAGAAATTGGGTGTGCAACCTTGAAAAGTTTCTTCTCTCCTCTAGACCAAAGTTTCCTTTTGTGTCAAGTGAGAGAATGGAACAAGATAAATTCTAGCCCTAACCGGTTTGGCTCAGTGGATAGAGCGTCGGCCTGCGGACGGAAGGGTCCCAGGTTCGATTCCGGTCAAGGGCATGTACCTTGGTTGCGGGCACATCCCCAGTAGGGGACATGCAGGAGGCAACTGATTGATGTTTCTCTCTCATCGATGTTTCTAACTCTCTATCCCTCTCCCTTCCTCTCTGTAAAAAATCAATAAAAAATATATATATTTAAAAAAAAGATAAATTCTAAACCCATGTCAAATTTAATATTCTCTAATCACTCAAGGAAAGGGGATGAAACACTAAATACACATAAATACACCCACCTATGAAGGAAGTGAAGGTGCAGACTGGAGGATAAGTTTGGAAAATGACAACAACATTTTTGGACTTGAGAAATCATAAGTAGTAGAATGACCATAGAGACTGAAAAACTAATCACAGACATGAGGTAAATCAATATTTAAAAAGGAATACTGAGCCCAGACATCATGAAGGCAATTTGTAAAAAAAAAAGTTTAATTATTCTTTCAATAAATGTTTGTTGAGGCTCCTATGTACCAGATCCTATCCTAAGTATTTGGGGTGGAGAAATTTCAAAAAACAAAAACAAAAAACCTTGTCTGCATGAAGCTTACCTTCTAGGTTGGGGATACAGGCAGTAAAATAAATACATGACCTGTTACATGATCACAGGTGTTTTGTAGAAGAATAAAGTGGGGAAGGAGGGTTGAACATGCTGTGTGGGGTTTGCAACATTAGATAAGGTGACCCTGGGGAGACCTCACTGAACAAAGCTCTGAAGGAAGTCAGCAAAAGAGCGGTGGGGACTTTGCTTCCTATTTCATGAAGAAAATGAAAGCACGTATAAGAGCATTCCAGGCAGAGGGAACAGCAAGTACAGAAGTGCTGAGATCACAGCACCTGATGTGTTTGAAGAATAACAAGGAAGCTAGCATAGGTGGAGTAGAGTGAGTGAAGGAAAGGGTAGTAGGAGGGGAGATTAGAGGAAAGAGTGGGAGGATGTTGAGCAGTGAGTGCCATCTGACATGTTTTAATGAAATACCTTTATTGCTATATAGAAAGTAGACTAAAAAAGGTCAAGGACAGAAAAAGGAAGAACAGAGGCCACTGCACTAATCCAGGCAAGTGACGATGGTGGCTCAGACTAGAATGGTAGCAGGAGAAGCAATGAGGAGTGATGGGATTCTGGTTATATTTTGAAGGAAGATTGGACAGAATTTGCTGGATGGTTATTTATGATGGAGGTAATGAGGGGGTCAAGGAAACTTCGAAGGGTTTTGACTTGAATTAAGAGTTCCTAATTCAAGATGACAAAGACTGTGGGAGGAGCAGATTTGATGGTGGTGATGGAGCTATTAGGAGTTTAGTTTTACACATGTTAACTGGTAGGTGCCTATGAGGTATCTAATTTATGCATGTATTATGTGTCATGAATACATGATTGTGGATTTCAGGGGAGAAGTATAAATGCATTAAAGCCAGAAGATTGGCTCAGCTCAGAGTAAGCATAGGGTCCCAGGACTGAGCCTGAGGAGTCCCATGCAGAGATGAAGAGAAACATCAAGGGTAGACAAAGAGGAGTGCCCAGAGAAGTAGGAATAAAACCAAACAAGCAGAGAGTGAGAAAAGAAAAGTGTTTCAAAGATTAGACAGTGATTGTGTCCCACGTTAAAGATTGATTGGGTAAGGTGAGCACTGAGACATGACTGCTGGCTTAGGGCCTTTCAAAGAGTTTTGCCATACAGGAGATGTGAGAAAGGGGAGTAGCTAGAAGGGAACTGTAGTAAAGAGATCTTTTAAAAAATATGTGAGAAAACAAGTTGAAATGTTGAAGAGAGTGATCAAATAGAGAGAAAATTTCTGGAGCAGTGCCTTTTAGTAGCTGTGTGTGCTGGGATCCAGTGGCAAATGGAGAGGTTGGTCTTCATAGAAGAATGGCTAGGAGAAAGGGTTAAGTAAATAGGTAGGAGGGTAGATGTGGTGGCAGGTGAGTGAAGTTCTCTTGATTGCTGCCATTTTCTCAGTGAACTAGGAAGCAAAATCATCAGCCCAGAGTGAGGGTGACAAAGTTGGTTAGAGGTCTGAAGATAGAGGAGTGGGTATGAAATGGTTGTTTAGGGGAGTAGCAGGGCTTTTGGACTAGAGCAATACAATATAATTGCTGGAGGGTATTAAAGACATCTCTGAGGTAAACCTTTTAGTTTTCTTAAGTCAGATATTACTGGTTTTTTCTAAACTGGTGTTCTCATAGTGAGATATCCTTGTAGCACCAACTCTCCCCCATGATTCCTTTCCTTATTATGTGCTGAGATTCAACTAGTTGGTAGCCTATGGGTTTCAGGAAGCAGAACCACTGATGAGCTTGTTTTACTTTTGTATTGGGCAGCTTTTTCTGTTTCTCTGATAGCAAACAACCCCAAGATCTCAGAGGCTTAGAAAAATCAGGATTTGTTTTTCTTTTTTTGTTACATGTTGGTAGTAGACCAGTTGTTGTTCTGTTCCACATATCTTCATTCTGAGTCAACATTTAGGTCATATTATTCTCTGGGCAGAGGGAAAAGAACAATGGTAGAACTACAAGATGGTTTTCAAAGTTTTTGCATGGAAGTGGTAATTGTCACTTCTGCTCACATTTCATTGGTCAAAGCAAGTCATATGGCCAAGCTTGATGGCAATGGGATAGGAAATATGAAATTTTTTTAGGGAGGAACAAATAGTTTGGAACAATTATATAATTAGTCACAACCTTTTCCATGTGTGGCAAGAGAAATCCTTCTCAAGCAACACAATGGGTCAAATTACTTCTTCCCAAACACAATTGACATTTAGACCCCAGGAGTAACCTCAGGGTGATTAGACACTGGGTATGAATTTCTGGGTGCAATTTTATGTCTAATCCTGTGGGTTAGATAATTTAGCTTTAGAATTTAGGAATTTAGGAAATATCTTACTTTCAGGGCAGCAGGCCAGGTGTTCTATCATATGCATTATAGGTATTATAATATCAAAAGCAACTATGCCGATTTTTATAAAATACATCTTATAAGCTTGACGAGCGAGTACCATCCAGAACTGTTTAATGGGAACTTCTTAAGTTCTATGACCAATTTTGTAAGGATATAAATATAATATAATAGAGGAAAGAGCTCTGCCTTCAACTCAGTACAATAAAAATCCAGGTAAGGTAGAGAATTCCATATGTATTCTTTGTCTAGAAGGAAGAATTTTATAGCTTGATAAGGAGCTGGGATATTTCTCTAAGACACTGTGTAACCAAGGCCTATCACTCAAAATTCCCGTGTCAAGTATGGTGCTCTGCACGAAGCAGTGGGCTGTTCTAAGTGATCACCTTGCCACCACTCATAGAGATGAGAAGCCCGAGACCAGCCATGATGGTATCAAGGCTGACATGGATGCCTGGTATGTTGGCTTAAACATTTCCATGTTTCTCTGTTAACACAAAGGCACCAGGGTCAGCTGCTGTTTGTTCTTTAGTTTCACTTTAGTGAGTCTTTTCCTCTTTGTTTATGATTATGAAATTCTGACAGCTGACAAAGGACATTCCAAGAACTTAGCCAGAGCCCAAATTGTGCGCTGCTGTGGGAATTTCTCCCCCTAAAGTTGTCCAATGACCCTGCTCTGGAGAAAACACTCAGGTAATGCATTCCCAGTGGTAGCTTAACTCCCATCAACTCACCACTGGTGCCCTCATTACGGTGTTTTTCTTGCTTTAGGTTGTAGTTTTGTGTGTGTGTGTGTGTGTGTGTGTGTTTTTCCCCCTAGTTTATCTCAACCTCCCACCACAGTGAATTTAGTGTCTGTGAAGGGGCCTGAGTAGCTGTCCCCTGAGACTTTCTTAGGTTTATTTTTAGTGCAGGCCATTTGGAAAAATTACTTTCCCTAGCTGACTATACCAGGACTGTCTTAACTCTGACTTAGAATTCTAGACTTCTCACATTGAACTGAGACTGAGCAGGTAACCCATGCCTTCATTTTAAAAGGTGGGGCAATCACATTACAATGAGGATATAAGATTTGCCAAGAACTACCCAGACACCCAATTGTAAGAGTATTTTTCTTTGGTCTGTTGGTCTCAGATCTGTAAAATGTTTAACTGTGTAAAATTGCAAGTTAGTCTGACTAAATTGGACAGATTGCAGGTAAAACCCCTACTCCCTAAATCCCAATTGATCCCCTGAGCCACCCATATGCCTTAAAAGTGTTATTATTACTATCAAGCTACATGCTCAAAAATTATTTCCCTTGGGAACACGCACCTAACCCAGACGTAAGGATTACTACATTTTTTACTCACTCCATACCCTTTGTTCTAAGTTTCTTGTTACGTTCTTTCTTCCCATCTTATGTCTCATTCAAAATGATATTGAAATGCTATGAACTCTGTAGTCTCCATCTAATTTTAAACCATATATAATCACCAACATTCAGCTGATTTGGCCTACAAGGACAGCGATTTTATATGGTTCAGTCTAATCCAATTAGAACAAGATAGTAAATTGTAAAAATTCTCATGCAGAAAAATGCAGATTATTGACCAAGTTAATAGCAACTCATTGACAATATGTGAAAGAGTTGAATGTGTATCCAAGCTGTAATAAGATCCTTTGTAAAATGAAGGCTAGTTAGCATATTAAATGAGAATTATAATTTGGAAGAGAATTTTGACCTGTGATAGAAAAAAAAAAGGGGGGAACTGGGATGCCCACATATATGTTAATGTGCCAAGTGTCTCTGGGTGCAATGGCTGTGACTGCTACTGGGCATGAACAACTTATTCTGGTCTTTAGAAAGCTGGCTCTTTGTGTTTTATTATATTCTCTCTCTCTCTTTCTTTCCCATACTCTTTCCTCTGTTGGTTTTCATGGTCAGACTTTTGAAAGCAGTCTTAACTCACTCTGTCCACATTCTCCCTCTATTCATTGTGTAACATGCTGTAATCTGGTTTCTGTCCCCGACACTCCACTGAAACTATGTTTGCCAAGGTCACTAATAACCTTTGATAGACAAATTCAATGGAAGCTTTTCTGTCTTTATCTTACTTAACTTCCCTGTCGCATTTGACAGGATGGACCAAGATTTACTTCTTACTATTGCAGCCCTTTTTCGGACTTTCACGATCTCTCTTTCTCTTTATTCAGTCGTGTGTCCCAGGGCCTACCTTAACATACTTGTCTGTATTTGTTGAATGAATGAAAGAATGAATTAATGAAACTATAGCACTTTGTGTATATTAGTCATTGCAAATAATAAATTTAATCCCCACTTCCAGCAATTTATCTACCCCGTCTTCTACCATATACATTTAAAATAATGTATAATTTGTAAAATGCCACATTCTTCACGTATTTATCTCAGAAATCCTACCTGATAGGTAGGGGGCAAGGCAGGCAAGATACAGGAGACTGTTGGCTCTTTCTCACATGGCTTCCTCTAATATCGAGCATTATAAATATGCTGGGTCATCAGTCATGTTTTTTAGTACCTCCTAACTCTTAGGAAAAAAGATTCATGTTCTTTTTCTTTCCTCCCCAGGATGTATCACTTAGAGATCCAATAAAGTGTGTCCACAAACAGCTACTTGTTGCTTGCTTAGACATATGACCTGACAAAAAGATAGGGGAAAAAAACCCGCAAGACTCCAGAAAAACAAAAGAAATGAGCCAACAGAAAATGTGACATCCACGTACACACTTTATGCATGTTTAATTTCTGTTGTTTTGGTTGGAAAACAGCTGCAGGTGTCCTCTAATTATAACCCCATTTTCACAAATATCAACTGTCATATTTAATCTGCTATCGTCACCATATAGCCTACTGTTACAGCACATTTCTTTCATTACAAATTTAGTAGCAGAGTCTCGAATGCACAAGCTAACATTCAGGCTAGTCAATTAATGCATTATTTACAAGTTAAATGTTATTAAAAACAGGTTCTTAATTTGCTAATGATTTAGTAGACCCAAGGCAATATTCCAATTTTTTTAAAATTGAAAAATGGAAAAACATTCAGAACAGTTGGGATAGGGAGGGATGTCAGGGATATTTTGGCCTCCCTCACCATTTTCTGAGTTCCTTTTTCACTTTCTTCTTTATTGTATGTTGTTTTGATGCCTGTATTAACCAGTTGCAGCATGAGCGAGAAGAAAGATGTATGAAAAATAAAAACAGCATAAATAGTAATGTGAGTGGTGTTTTTAAAAACCACCAGGCAGTTTGGAATGACTCAATACACATGTTGCCCATACAATGCGGCATATTTTGATTTACAATGCCGTTCCAGCAGCACAGCAGGTTAAGAAGGTTAGAAGTCAAGGAAATTAAAGGTTATTAGCATTCCACTGTTGTCAGGCTGCACAAATGGAATATATGTCTTTTCAAATACACTTTGAAAAATTAAGAGTTTCTAGGGTTTAAAGGCCCCAGAGTCATCACTACGATCTGGATTTTGTTCTTTGTTTAAATTTTTTTTCTTCTTTTGCCTTTGACCTAGATCCTGTTCTAAATCCCCATCTTTCATGTTCCACAATTCCATGCCATGCTTCTTATTTATGAAAGATAACCTGGCTGAGCAACTGGTGACTCCATGAACGGGTTCAGCTCCCTGAGGCCAGTTACCACCTCTTCCCACTTTTCTCTCCAGCTGTCTTCTTGGCGGAGAGTCATCTCCTTTCTCCTCTCCATGTCTGCCCTGTCTTCTTATACTTTTAAAAAACTTAACCAAGATGCACCTTTTTAATGAAATCTTGTTAAAAAATTCTAATTCACAATGCTTTCTTGTCTCCGAATTATTTCATGTCTGCATTCACAGTCATTCCAATGTTACCCTGCACTTTCTCGATAGTTGTTTTCCATGGGACAAGCTTAGAGTCAGAAAGACCTGACATGTATTCATGGTGTGACCTAGAACAAATTATTTCTTTTCTCTAGGTCTCACTTTTTTCTTCTCTTAAATGAAGACAAAAACCCTTATTTGATTGTTGGGAGGATAGGTGAGGTCATGTATGTGAAGAACCTAGTTAAATGGCAGAAACCCATACACAGCAGCTCCTCTTGCTGTAATGAAATAAGATAATTTATATCAATCACCTAGCACAGTGCCTAACTCATGTTTGGCACTCAATAAAATTTAATTCCCTTTGGTACAATAAATAGGTCATAAGCATTTATTGTTTTCATTTTCACTCAGAGTAAAATTTTTTTCAAGGGCAAACACTACATTTATTTTAAAACTTTTCAGTTTGTGTGGATTAATGTTCCATCCTCCATATTTTGGAAAGTATCCTGTGTATCTCTCAGGAAATCCAGGCAGAACTGAGTGCCCCCTGCCCACATTGGTGACCTGGGGAAGGCACACTTTTATTAGTTCCTCTTCATTCCTTGCCTCACTCTCCCTGTTCTGTCTACTCCTGGGATTACCTTCTAATAAACTACTGGTACTAAAGCCCTTGTTTCAAGCTCTACTTTTGGAAAACCCAAACTAAGTAAGGAAAAGCTTCAAATGACAGAGAAAGACAATAAACAGTGCGCCAAGAAGCAAAAGAAACTTCAGATCCACCCAAGGCAACTAGGATGAAAGAATGTCAATAGAATAAAGAAGAGAATGAAATCCATCATTCATTCATTTATAGTATTGAAAAAATATTTATTGAGCATCTAGTATTGAGCACCATACCAGATATCAGTGATCAAAACAGACAAGATCTTTCTGCCCCATGGCACTTACATTTTAGTGAAGGAACGTGCAAGGAACAAACAAACAAATCAACATGCAAAATCATGTTAAGGAGTGATAGGGAACAAAAAGGGAGGGTAAGAGTTCGATGGTGTGCAGGAGAGGCTGCTAATTTTGATAGTGTGATCTACTTAAAATAAGCCAAGAAGGCCTGTCTGAGAAGGTGATCTTTGAACAGAGACCTGGCTGGAGTGAGAATGGCCCATCCTGTGTCTACTGTCTACCATCTTTTGGAGTGAAACCAGAAAAAAAATCTTTCTAGCCTGGGAAAGGGGTTATAAGATAAGATAAAAAATTCCTGCTGGTTAGGAAAAATGGAGTGCAGAGACTTCTCAAGGTGCAACTTTCCAAGCAGAGTGCTTTTTGCTCCCAAAGGACCCTAAAGACCTGACCTTAGCTGGCAGGTCCTGTATAAGCCCTTCCTTTAGGAATTCCTGTCGGGGGCCTTCATCCTTTTATCTTCTCTCCTGGTCACTGCATCCTTCTCTTCAATTTCTCAAATAAAAAGAATGCCTTTATTTATTTATTTATTTATTTATTTATTTATTTATTTAAAATACATTTTTATTGATTTCAGAGAGGAAGAGGGAGAAAGAGATAGAAACATCAATGATGAGAGATAACCATTGATCGGCTGCTTCTTGCAAGCCCCACAATGGGAATCGAGCCAGCAACCCGGGCATGTGCCCTGACCAGGAATCAAACCATGACCTCCTAGTTCAAAGGTTGATCGGTGCTCAAACACTGAGCAATACTGGCCGGGCAGAATGGCATTATTTATATAAAATTTTAAAGTATATACAGAGCACACTTTGATTTAATTTCCATACAACTTTGTCCATTAACTATTTGAAATTTTTTTTCCATTGCAGTTGAACATCACATTAGTTCCATGTGTACAGCATAGTGGTTGGACATGGTCCATTAAGTATTTTTATCCTATTTTAGAGATGAGGAAACTGGGACTTGGGGACTTAGCTTGGGAACACACAGCTATATTAGTGGAGCTTGGACTCAAACTCAATCTCTTAGTTACAATGCAATGTTCATTTCAAAGCAGAGTCCATGGGCCCCTAAAGTGATTTTCGTCTCTTCCCCCACCATCACCAACCCCTACCCTAACCATGGCAGCTGACTTTGTGGGTGGATCATCTTCTCTTTTATCAGATCCCATCATTCTGACTTCCCATCATAGGCACAGGATCCAATCTTAGAAAATCCAGAAGCTTAGAACTGGAATGTCTGAGGACAAGTATTTCAAGAAATTCTGTCTTCAATATTCTGAATTAGCCCGGTGCTGTGCTCGTTTGTTTTGTTTTGTTTTGTTAATCCTCATCTGAGGATATTTTCCCATTGATTCTTAGAGAGAGTGGAAAGGAGGGAGAGAGACAGACAGAGAGAGAGAGGGAGAGAGAGAGAGAGAGAGAGAGAGAGAGAGAGAGAGAGAGAGATAAACGTCGATGTGAGAGAAACACATCGATTGTTGCCTCTCACATGTGCCCCGACCTGGGCTGGGGATCGAGCCTGCAGCTGAAGTATGTGCCCTTGACCAGAACTGAACCCAGGACCCTTCAGTCCACAGGCTGATGCTCTTATCCACTCAGCCAAACCAGCTAGAGCCCAGTGCTGTTCTCTTGATTGTGTTTTCTCACATTAAGATATCAAGGTTTTCTTACAGATAATATTTAGTTTTAAGTATGTGCTAAGGTATCCTTAATGCTCCTCCCTTTGAGAATACATGGGGTGAAATTTGATATAATTGCTTCTGGATCAGAGACAATTTCCTCTGTGGTGTGAACTCTGCTACTCAGTTTAGGGTGTCAAGCTGAATGGGCCTCTGCCTGTGGCTTGCAGTTAGAAACTATAGATTTTTTAAAGTTTAAAACCCAATGTTCTATGTCAGCATCTCAAAGAATATATGGAAAGCTACAGCACTTTTGAGGAGATTGCTCTTAAAATGTTGGGAATTCAAGATGATGAATGTCCACTTAAGGCCATTTCTTCTGACGTACAGGTTGACAATGCTGAACATTTTTAAAGGTTGTTTTTGATATACAAACACTCCAACTAATATTTTTAAATTCTTACTATAATTCCGTGTGAGGTAGGTATTTTTCTCATTCTCATTTTATGCTTCAGTAGCACTTTCTATTTCTCCTTCAAAACATTTTGCTCACTTGTAATTATTTAACAACATAGTGGTTGTAATTATTTGCTTAATGCGCAGGAGTTAAAAAGGTACATTCTGGAACCAGACAGAACAATTATGATTTCTGCCTCTAAAAGCTGTACTCCTGGTGACCTTGGGAAGGTGTCATAATGCAACCCTGTCTCAGTTTCCTCATCTGTAAAATGTAAACAATGACAGTATTGGCCTCATACAATTGTTGTGAATTTGAGAAGTGATAATGTGGACAAGGCTCAGCACAGTGCCTAGCATACCATAAGCATTCCATGACAATCTTTCATGTTTTGCCAGGGACAGTCCTCATTAGCCAGTTGTCCTGCAATAATTATTAATAGTGTCTGCCTTTGCTCTCAAAAGTGCCCAGTTTGGAAAAAGTACAGCCATGGAGGACTGAGTAGTGGTTGCCTGGGTGAGGGAAGCAATCCTGGGAAAATCTGAATAAGATTAATGGATTGCATCAATGTCCATATATTGGTTGTGATACTGTACTATTGTTTTGCAAGCTGTTAGTATTGGGGGAAATTGGGTAGGAGGTACATGGGATCTCTCTGTGTTATTTCTTCCAACTCTTGTGAATACACAAGGATTTCAAAATAAAAAAGCTTAATTAAAAGAAGAAGAATTTAAACAGTTGCAGTTTGAAAGCTAAAAAAAATAGTGTGGTCAGTCCAGAAACAATGATCATTGTCTCACCAGGATATGACCACCTTCTATAAAAAGAACTGCTATTGGTTCCCTTGATTTCCTTTACCCGGTTTAATTTTTCTTCACTGTCCTTATCTCCACTTGGCACATTATATTTATTTGCTTATTCCCTCAACAACTATTCATTAAGTGACTACTAGGTTCCAGCTTTATATCAATGAGCAAGTCCCTTGTGAAACTTACATTTTATTGGAGGAAATAAATAATAAACCAAGAATATAATAGATGAGTTAATATGTTGGAAAGTGATGTGTGATGGAGAAAAGACAGACACATTAGTTAAGAGTTCTTTAGAGAGAAAGAACCCACAGGATGCACATAGGTACTTATAAGGATTGGCTCACCTGATTATGAAGGCTGAGAAGTCCTGAGATTGGCAATCAGCAAGCTGGAGACACAGAAAGCCAATGGTGTAGTTTTTGCCTGAGAGCTGACAGGCTCCAGACCCATAAAGAGCCAATGTTTCAATACAAGTCCAAAGGCAGGCAGAAGCTGATGTCCCAGTCTGAGGGTGGTCGGTCAGGCAGGAGGATTCCTTGTCACTCAAGAAAGGGTCTGCATTTTCATTCCATTCAGGGCTTTAGCTGCTTGGATGAGGCCCACCCACATTAGGGTGGGGAATCTGCCTTACTCAGTCTACTGACTCAAATGTTAATCTCATCCCCAAACATCCTCACACCCAGAATAATGTTTGAAAAACTATTTGGCCACCTCATGGCCCAGTCAAGCTGATACAGAAAATTAACCATCACAACAGGATAAAGGGGAATGGACACTGGACAGTGGTTGAAATTTTAACCAGGGTAGTCATGTAGCCTTTTTGAGAAAGGGATATTTGAGCGAAGATTTGAAGGAGGTGAGCCATTTATTGGCTTATTGTTTACCTTTCCTGATCAGAATAAAAGCTTTATGAAGCAAGAGATTTAATCTTTTATTTGTTATACTAGAGTCCAGATGCATGACGTTTGTGCAAGGGGCTTGGTCCTTGCAGCCCCAACTTCATCCGGAAGGCCATTCTGCTCTCCGGTCTAATTAGCATATTACGCTTTTGTTATTATAGATTTCCAGTGCCTGATGCAATAGATTATGACAAATATTTTTTGAGTGAATGAGTGAGGATGGAGACTGTGGTTTGGGTGCATTTATAGCTTTTGTCCTTAGCTCAATGTTAGGCACATCTTAGCAATCAGAAAGTATTTCTTTTTTAATTTCTATGATTGTTTATAATAAACATCACTGGGCATGGACTTACTTATTTTGTCTGATAATGTGTCCCCCACACTTCAGGGTTTAGAACAGTGCCTGTCACACACATACTCTTATTATTGACTATGGGCTCAGATAAGAAGTGGCCTGACCATGGCCTCACGGCCAGAAAGCAGTAGGGCTGCAGCCTTCACTCTGGTTATCTTACTCTTTAGTCACAATATTAATCTATATCAAACTGCTTTTAAAATTGTCCTGGGGTCCCCATTTGGCCTGTCACCTGCCCTGCTGGTCCCTCACTTGCCCACATCAGGCCACGTTATGATGTCTCCAGAGTGACAGGCAGGCAGGTATATTGAGTTGTCAGCACACACACTCTCGGAGGGCAGCCGCCTCCGCCAGGTGCCACAGTGTCAGGGGACAACCCCTCACATTAACAGAAGTGGAAGGTAATGCAACCTTTGGGCAACCATCGCCTTTGTCAGACAATAGTGCATTCAGTTTGAAAGACTCCACCGGGAAGTTGCAGACTTTTAAAACTAATTTGGTGTTTATTCAACTTTGCAATCACTTCTATGTACTATCTGTGTTCCACACACCGTGAAACGGCGCTACACTGTGCAATTGAATTAGTTCTACAGTGACTCAAAGGCATTAAACAATGACTTTGATATTTTAAGTACTGACTAGGAGGGATTTTTAATTCCTTCCTTATAATGAAAGCAACAAAAAAACCCAGTTACACAACCCTGGAACACTTATTCTCTTTTCTATTCTGGGTGGACCCCACTGAGACAGGAAAAAAATCTCTGAGCATTTAGTTTGCTTAATGGCAGAAGAAAAATTAAACAAGCATAGACGTGCAACCTTAATGACACCCAGCAACACTAGAATAACAGTTCTCGGCTTCTAAAACCTGTTATTTAATACAATGGGTAAATCTTGTGGGAGCTTTTCAGGTGCTGCTGAGTCTGACAAAACAGCTACTTTGTGAGGAAGGGCGGGGGTAGAGGCAGGGTGTGCGCCCTGCTTCTGCTCATTTGCTCCGGAGGGTCTTCCTGTGCAATCCACAAGGGCAGCTGCGGGGTGCAGTGGGGCTCTAGCTGGGCAGTCCCTGGAGGCTGTGACCCCTCTGCAGACACCACCAGGGCTATACCAGACACAGCTGCTGTCAGTTCTGCCGGTGACACTGTGGCACTTTTCATTCAGACCCCTTCTGGAGACGGCATTGACAGAAAGCAACAAGAGGGGGGAAAAAATCCCAACAGAAACCACAGCCAGTGAATTAGTGCCATGAAACTACAAGCATTAGCTGGTAATAGTTCAGGGCAAAGCACCTAAGTGATGATTCACATCTAACAATAAATATATGAATAGCTGTTGAAAGCTTGTTTGATTTTCACAAAGAGGTTTAAACAAACATTCGTTTGTTCATTAGTCTTAAGCAACACTTTTATGGCAGGGGATGCATTAAAGCTAACAGATGTCTGTGACCAAGATATTTGGTAGTTTTAAAGATGAAGACACAAAGCCATGCATATCGTTTATGCAGAGCGGCCTTGAAGTACCTGTAATGGAGTGAGATACAGTTATTATGTATTAATGCTGTGAATCTTCATCCAGCGAGAGGAAACGGATAGGCGAGAAGGAATGCCGTGTCTTTGGAGATAAAGACTTAGAGGGCCCCATCCTGCAATTGGTCCTGTGTTTGCATAAACTCATTTTGTTGTTGTTGTTGCATAATTTTTAAAAACACAAGTGGTTTAAATCTGTTCCCTGAGGTAGTTTATGCTAAACTGGCATTCTAACGCCATAAATTCCCAGCTTATGGCAACCTCAGCTTGGGTGTCAGGTCGGGCTGGGTTACTGAGGAAATGGCCGCTTCAAAATTTTAGGGTAATTGCCTCTAAAACTCGTTTAGCATGGGCCCTGTCAGGAAATCTCTAATTGTCATGGAGGCCCTGTTCCCTTTTCCCTTCGCCTTGTTTTCCACACTGGTTTTGTGCTGATGGCCGCTCTCTGTGAAGAATGGCATCGGGCCTTTCATCTTCTGGAGCACGTGGCTTTCGTCACTGTCAAAGCCTTTGCTCGTGACAAGCCTTTGCTTGTGATGTCATCCTTGATGAGGCCCAGAGGGCAGTGGTTTGGCTGAGCACATTTTTGCCTCAGCCAGGCCCCATCCTTGCCCAAGAAACCAGCCGTTAAAAGAGGATGGGTCATGGTGATGAGGTTGGTGTACAATGAAGAGCAAATGACCCTAAGCCCGATTGTCCCAAGTTTTTTAAGAATGTCGGGTTATTGATGTCTACCCAAATGGTGTGAGCAATTTCAGCAGCATGCTCTGATGTCCTCTCTCATCTTGTGTGTGCGGGAGGCTTGGTAGGAAGGATGTCATTGGGTTTGTATATTAGCTCACAGCTTCGAGCTTCTATTGATACGTCTCTACCGATGGGGATTTTTCATCAAACTGCATTATAAAATATGTTAAATACTCAGCTCCTAAATCCAATTCATTCATTATCTTGCTTAAAAGACCTTTCAAATATATCACATTTGACACCCTATGTCACTGATAGTAGAGGAAAATGATTACACATAAAAATCAATAAATGTTTTGAATTTATTTTACTTATTATCATTGTCGTAATATTTTGACACGGAGGGCTGACATGTCAACAGTGCCATTGTCACGATGTGAACCAATGGGATTGAACTGTCTCACCTTCTTTCTGTGTTGCTGTTTCAGGGGAAAATGGGCCCCAGAGAGAATACAGCTAGATCGCCACGGAAGCATCTGCTTAAGGAGTCAGTTCAGATCATCCCTGAATAAAGCAGCCTCGTGTGAAACAAAAGCTGGGTGGGGGGGGGGGGGGAAGTCCTCACTCTAATCTGTGACTTGGCTCCCAGTGGCCTCAAAAATAATAGCAGCTAAAGTGTCTGGAGTGCTTTCTATGTGCCAGACCTTGGGCAAAGTGCTTCAGGTATTTTATCTCATTTCATCCTTTGAGGTGAGGTGCATTCACCCTGATTTAGAGACGAGAAAACAGAGGCTCCCAAAGGAACATGTACAAGGTCACAAATCTCATAGGTGGCAAGGCCGGGGTTTGGATGGGTCAATGACTGGCTCCTCTCAGACACCAAAGCCACCTCTGTTTTGTGTGGTTTAGAACTAAAGTTGATTCTGGCTCCTGGCTCATCCTGACTTCCCACCAGAATTCTGTCTCTTGCCCAGGTTCTCACCTGGGAATCATACAGCAGTCATGATTCTGCAGTAGCACTTGCATGTGGATTGTGGGTTGGAGTTTACAAAATGCTTTCATACCCCTGGAGAAGATAGGCTTGGAGGCAGTCTACATTCTTCTTTTTGTCTCCAAGCTTTAGAGGTTAAAGGCAGGTTCAAAGAAAACTTCAAGAAAGGAGTTTTTGAGAGCCATGTTTTTCCTGTTATTTAGGGCACAGGCAAAGCCAGATTTTTTAAAAGGCTAAATGTAGGCTTGACCCTGCGTGAACTAAGCACCAAAGCAATGGCTAATAGATGTGACTTGGAATCATTCACAGCAGCGGTATTCTCTATGCCCAGCTAATTAAAGTCCAGCAAAGAGCTCCTGGTGGGCAGGGCTGATGTCTTCTCAACTCAGTCTCCGTTTTGTGCAGAGTGGGTGCCCAACCAATATTCGTTGAATGTGGTTATTCATCCAGAGCCAGAGATCAGCAACGTTTTACTTTCTTAACCCTCTCTTCTCAGCTATTGATTTGTTTATAATGTGTTTTTGTTTTTATCAGCAGGCCTACACTAACATCTTAACAATTAGCCTTGGCAACTAAAAACTAGTCATTTATTCAACTACTATGTATTTACTACTATTTTTATGGACAAAGCTCTGTGTTATACACTGGAAACATAGCAGAAGTGAATAAAATAGACAATTGTGGGAGATATACATTAGTCATAAATAATCCAATTAGTGATTATTTAATTATCATGGTGGCAAGTCTTACAAAGTATAAGTGGTATGGGTGTACATAATAAGAACTTGATCTAGATTGAGAGCTTTCTTGGAGAAATGATCTTTGAGCTGAACTGTTAAGGGTGAATGCGAATGAGCTGGGCAGGCAGAGTAGGGAAATGATAGGAGAAAAGGTGTTGAACAAACAGTCCAGGGAGAGAGTGCATTGGTGAGAACAGTGCAAGCGGAAGAAGCTCAGTAGTGTTCTGAAACAGAAACCAGGTCAGTTTGACTGGAATGGGGGCGAGGAAGTAGGGAAAAGTGCAGCAAAATATGACTTTCTTTTTTTGACTAGTTGAAAAATAATAAAGGAAATGTATAGGCTGAATAAAAAGGAAAATCCAGAGGTAGGATGGCACCAGTTATAACTTTATTAGAACTCTTCATTCCTCTCTAGCTTTCTTGGCTCTAATCTTGCTCACATATTGACTTGTGACCCCTAAGCTAGTGAAGTAGTTGCTGCAGCTCCAGCCCTCACAGCTGCCTTCCACATCAAATTTGTCACAGCATTTCTATCAGAGGCCTGAGATTTAACCTGACGGGAGCAGTGGAGTCACATGCCCTGCCCTGAACACAATATTGAGAAGGCAGAAAGGGTATGCTTACCTTGGCCTGTGCCAGGTGGTCTGTCTCTGGAGCTGGAGCCACTGGAAGAGTCAGCTGTCCTGGAAGCACAGAGATTATAAAACAGAAATCAGGGCTTCTGGGGAGATAGAATTGGTGGTGGAGAGGCCACAGTGTCCTCTACAAGGCTGAAGAGAAGATAGGCCTTTGCTATCTTCTGTGGATTTGGAGCTTATTATAACCACAGGGAGTCATTAAAGATTATTTACTTATTTTTATGATTGTTTTTTAAAGATATATTTTTATTGATTTCAGAGAGGAAGAGAGAGGGAGAGAGAGATGGTAACATCAATGATGAGAGATGCCTCGAACTAGAGATCAAACCTGCAACCTGGGCATGTGCCCTGACCAGGAATTGAACCATGACTTCCAGGTTCATAGGTCAATACTCAACCACTGAACCACATCGGCTGGGCCATTAAAGGATTTTGAACAGGTCAGTAAGGTCATTAAACTAAAATTACACATTTAATCACTAGGAACTCTACCTTATATATATAGTTCCCAAGAAGACAATCATTGTCAGCTAAATATACAAAACATTACTTGGTAGGTTAGGACCCAAAATGTAAATCATTTTTCTAGTCTTCCTAATAGTATTAATAGCTAATTCTTATTTAACGTTAAACATAGCTAATGATACAAATGCCACTCTGAAAATAGTTTTACAAGCATTATCTCGTACAATTTAGGAGGTAGGTCCCACTATTATTCCCATATTACTGATGGGGAAGTTGAGGTATAGTTTAACTTAGCCAAGGTTATATAACTAGTAAATAGCATGACTTATAGCTGCCTGAATTGAAATATTGTGTTATTTCCATTAAACTCTGGAATATCATAGGGGTAGGGAAAACTCTGTCTTTATTTAATTGGTAAACAATTATTGAACAAAGCCTTGTGCCAAGATTTAGGAATCTCAACTGGCCAGCTAAATCGTGTGGAGTCTGCCAGCATTAAAAAAAAAATTATTGTGGTAAAATATATATAATATAAAATTTGTCATTTTAACATTTTAAGTGTACAATTCAGTGGCATTAATTACATTTACAATGTTGTATAACCATCACCACTATTTATTTCCCAAACTTTTTAAACACTACAAACAGAAACAATTCAGCAACGACTAATTCCCCATTCCCTCTCCCCCTAGCCTCTGATAAACTCTGTGTTTATGAATTTCCCTATTCTAGATATTTTATATAAATGCAACCGTACAGTATCTGTTCCTTTGTGTCTTATTTTATTTTTTACTTATTTCATTTAGCATAATTAAAAAATTTTTCTTTATCTTTTTTTAGCACAATATTTTCAAGGTTTATCCATGTTGTAATATATTTGAGAACTTCATTCCTTTTCAAGGATGAATAATCTACCAGAAATTTGACAAAACTGTTCTTGTTAGTACAATGGTTACAAAATATTTGAAGCTGAATAATTACATTTTTATGCAAGCATTGCATTCTCTAATTTCCACTATCCCTGTGGTACTTTATTGCCCTAAAATCAGGAGCCCACTTCCATTTAATAACGTTTCCTGCCTGGCTCACAAGGCATTTGCAACTGCACAGATTGCCCTTGTCATCTGTGGTGATGGAGCTCGAGGAGATTGATAGACTGAGTTCTCTCCTCAAGAAGGTAGCTACTTGTCTCTATACCTTTTTGCCATTACCTATTAGCATGGTGACGCATATAGTAGGTGCTTAATATATATATTTGTGAATTCAAATTTGAATTCAATGTAGCATATCTTTATCCAACATGTATAATGTTCCCGGCACTGTGCTGAGGGACATGGGCACAGAGAAAACAAAAGAAATGTGGTTGCTGTTCTGTTGGAGACTATGCTCCAGGTATAAAAAGATGATAAGAGCCAATGATCTTAAACATACTGATGTCTGCTACTTTTATGGTTTTTTGTTTCCAAAGAATGTTCACATATATTAGCTCATTTAGTGCTATGGTGTTTGGCATGCATTTACTTTGGAAAATGAATGGCTATTTCTTAGTATATTTCAAATGGAACAAGTTGGAAGAGGTTATTGGTTAACCAAGATTTTAAGGTTTCATTTAATGGGTGGTAAGTGATGAATTAATTCTTTAAGAAAAAGATTTCTTTCACTCTAAAAATAGTTTGTACAAAGTACATTGTTCCTCAGCCAAGTTGGGAGAGGTGCCAATTTTTGCCATGCTCTAAGAATCCTCACCAACTTTCATGCCATTTCATGAACTTAACTCTCTGGATAGCTCCGGGATTTAAGTTAAAAGGGTGACTTAAAACAAAATCCAGAGCACATTACCCTTGTCTCTTCATGTGTACAATATGTCCCTGGCTCCGCCGGGAAGGCTTTTAGAGAGTGAATAATTTCAGAGTTTCCTTAAGCGGGTTTCCTGAGTTCACCAGACTTGTTGTCACCTGGACCTGTCCCACTTTTTTGGTTGTCAACAACATGCTAATGGGAAAGGGGATAATGCAGCAAGAGCTGCCACGCAGATCTCAACAACTTTCCGTCTTGCTATGGAGCTGACAGTGTGGGTCTCTGTCTTCATTTGTCACAAGCCTCCCCGCCCCAGAGATCTGTGGGAAGAACATAAGCGGAGAGAGCCAGCATTTAGTCAGTACGATGACTAGAGGAGACGGTGTCTTTCTGAATCTTCTATTAAGCACTTATAAGGATAAAAGGGGCCCATGGAGAGCAGTGGACTAGCATCACTCAAAGAATCAGCATGCAAGTCACAGTTACAAAAAGTGCTGTGTGTCAAACATTAGGGAAGAACATTGCTACATTCCAACAAACCTACTGAAGAACACTGTAGGAGGCAGAGAAGGAGACTCTTGGAATGGGAGGAAATTCCAGTTCAGTCTGGTTTATAGAAACTTCAACCACAAGCTCCTTTCAAAAGGATATCAGGATTCAGGCATTACATCACTTAAAGAAATTCTCATTGGTGTTCAGACCCTGACTGGCTGGAATCTGGGTCTCTGTATTTAATCCCATCTCAGCAGAGGCATTGCCTGTTTAACTTTGGGAATATACTTTTCCTGTTGTTGCCACAGCAGTTAGCATGGGAAGGAAGTTACTTTCTATACTTACTCATCTCAGAGTAAGTTTTTATATTTAGAGTGTCAAAAGTTATTTCAAATGCTTTGTAACTATATAATGTAAAAGCAGCATTACCAAGAGAAATGCTTCAATAAAAGCCTTTGAAAAATAGAGAACACAAGTCATTGTATGATTAACTTCCCCACACCTCAGTCCTCTTTCTCTTAATCCCCCCCTGATTTATTGAGATATAAGTGACACATAATATTGTCTAAGTTTAAGGTATACAGTGTGATGGTTTGATATACGTATATATTGCAAAATGATGATTGCAGTAAGTTTAGTTAATGCTCCATTATCTCACATAACTACCATTTTCTTTTTGTAGTGAGAATATTTAAGAGTTATTCTAGTAACTTTAAAGTATATAATATACTAGAGGCCTGGTGCACAAAATTTGTGCACGAGTGGAAACCCTAGGCTTGGCTGATGATCAGAGCCAATTGGGGCCTTCCTGCCAGCTGCTGGCTAGGGAGGGACCAGGGGAGGTTGGCTGGCCCGGGAGGTTGGCTGTAGGAGCACACTGACCACCAGGGGACAGCTCCTGTGTTGAGTATCTGCCCCCTGGTGGTCAGTACACGTCATAGCGTCTGGTCATTTTAGTTGTTCCAGCGTTCTGATCGCTTAGGCTTTTATATATATAGATTATAGTTAACTATAGTCACCCTGCTGTACTTAGCACCCCAGAACTTATTCATCTTGTAACTGGAAGTTTATACCCTTTGGCCAACAACTCCCAATTCCCCCTACTCTCCAGTAACTGGAAACCATCATTCTATTCCTTGTTTCCATACCTCCGCTATTGTGAGTAATGAATGCTGCAATAAGCATGGGAGTGCAAATATCTCTTCAAGATAGGGATTTCATTTCCTTCAGATGCATAGCCAGAGGTGAAATTGTTGGATCATATGGTAGTTCTATTTTTAATGTTTTGAGGAACTTCCATACTGTTTTTCATAATGGCTATGACAATTTACACTCCCACCAACAGTACATAAGGGTTACCTTTTCTCCACATATTCACCAACACTTACCTCTTGTCTCTTTTATGACTGCCATTATAGCAGGTGTGAGGTGATATCTTATTGTTGTTTGGATGTATATTTCCTTGATTATAGTGAAGCTGAGCATCTTTTCATGTGTACATTGGCCATTTGTATGTCTCTTAGAAAAATGTATATCCAGGTTCTCTGCCCATTTTAAAACTGGACTATTTGTTGTTGTTTTTTGCTAGTGAGTTGCATGGGCTCCTTATATATTTTGGATATTAACCTTGTATCAGATATATGGTTCACAAATATTTTCTCCCATCCATAGGTTAACTTTTCATTTTGTTGATTGTTTCCTTTGCTGCATAGAAGCTTTTAGTTTGATATAGTCCCACTTGTTTATTTTTACTTTTATTGCTTATGCTTTTGGTATCTTATTCAAAAAATTGTTGCCAAGATCAATGCAAGGAGATTTTCCCCCCTATATTTTCTTCTAGGAGTCTTATAGTTTCAGGTCTTACATCTAAGTATTTGATTTTTTTTCAATTTAATTTTTGCAGGTGAATATCCAGTTATCTTAGCACCATTTATAGAAGAGATTATTCTTTGCCCATTGAGTATTCTTGGCTTCCTTGTGAAGTATTAGTTGGCCATGTATAAATGGGTTTATTTCTGGATTCTTGATTCTGTTCCATTGCTCTATGTGTCTGTTTTTATGCCAGTACCATACTGTTTTTATTACTATAGCATTGTGATATTGTTTGAAATCAGGAAGTGTGATGCTTCTAGATTTGGTCTTTTTTCTCAGGATTGCTTTGGCTATTTGTGGTCCTATGTAGTTCCCTACAAATTTTAGGATTCTTTTTTTCATTTCTATGAAAAATGCCTTTAAAATTTTGATAGGGATTGCACTGAATCTATAGATAACTTTAGGTAGTATAGTCAGTCCCTTTCTGTTATAATCATACTCTTAACCAGTGATTCCCAAAGTGGGCGCTACCGCCCCCTGGTGGGCACTGCAGCGATCCAGGGGGCGGTGATGGCCACAGGTGCATTTGTTTTAACTTTTTTTTGTATTACCTTTCTATTCTGAGTTCAATAAATAGTTTCATAATTTCAAACTTCAATGTTTCTAATTTATACCTTTCTTTACTATATTTTACGAAAAAGGTAGAAACATTAATACATATATCTTTCTGTTTAATTGCTATTAAAATTTAAAAAAATTAATTTCCAGGGGGCGCTGAGTAATATTTTTTCTGGAAAGGGGGCGGTAGGCCAAATAAGTTTGGGAACCACTGCTCTTAACGTTTGGATCAACAGGTATGTTAGATTGTTGCTTTACCCTGTCATTATGGAAGAATATTAAAATTATAGGCTTATAACTAAGCAGCCATTTACAAAAATGGAAGTAACATACCATGACCACCAAAGAGACATGTAAGTATTTTGGCTAAATGGTGACAATATTATTTCAGTATTTTCCACTTTATCTAGAAAAGGGCATTGATATAGTTAATGATTTAAAAAATATACCATTCTGGAATTGGCTTGTAGTCTTCCCACTGGATTCTTGAATGGAACCAGATAGATACAGATAGTAATTGTGGGTCAGAGTGGTAAAATGACTCATAGCAGCTTGGGAATTGTGAAACTGTTATCTTGATTTCATATCTCTGTCCCTTATTTCTAATGGTGATGTAGGTAATATATGTTTTCCAGTAAACAAATTAAAACCCTTTCTAGTTCAAACATTTTTGTTTTTTATAACATCCCTGGAGATAAATGGAGATAATACCAGAGGAAGGAAACATAGGCATAGAGAAATGAAGAATTATAAAGGATAGAGGAACATAGGGAAGAGAACATGGACCCCTATTTGCAGGAGGAATGGGGGCTGAGACATAACTACCAGCCAGTACATTAGGGAGCAAGGAGGTACTTCTTGGCTTCTCAAAACTGATGTGCTTATTCTCTCTTCTGGTTCTATTACTCCCCCCATAAATAATAAGATTTTTTACTTCCTTAGTCAGGATTTTGTCTCTAAAGATATGAAAGGGAGGGCAGTGTAAAACCCCCAAATGGCTGACCTTCAGAGAAGGCAGGAAGTTCATAAAAAGAGTGCATATGAGTAGTTGAGGTGTATTAGCTCTCTCTTTACCCATTGCACACAGGGACCTACATTTCAACTGGTACAGAATTGGCAGTTGACTCCAAATGATATACTGGTTAATACTGTAAAATTAGTTGTATTTCAAAGAGTAACATATATTTCTTACCTAGCTCACCCATGTTCCCTTGTCACTTTTGAAACCATTTTCTAGAATGAAGGCTCTCTCTAGCTCAAAGCTCAAAATTATCAGTCACATTGAAAAGAAGAGTAAAAACAAGCCAACAAACTGTGCAGTATCTTTCAAATATCCATATTGTAAGTCAGGTTCCTCAGGACTCAGGGAAGGGCTTGCCTTTGGAGGAAAAGAAAAGTCTGGGAGAAGTCAACCTGTGGTGCAGTTCCACCAACAAAGGCCTCAGGATCCTGTGACCCTTATCATGGGGCCCTTTGAGGATCTCTGAAACTGGCTTAGACTTGCAGAGTTGTCCTGAATTGGGGCGAGGGCATTTGCCCTTATTACTTGCAGCGACCAGTCATGGCATGTGGATGGCTTTAGGGGATGGGCTGTGACCCTGGCTCTCTAGCAGTGGTTCTCAATCTTCTGTCCCTTTAAATACAGTTCCTCATGTTGTGACCCAACCATAAAATTATTTTTATTGCTACTTCATAACTGTAATGTTGCTACTGTTATGAATTGTAATGCAAATATCTGATATGCGGGATGGTCTTAGGTGACTCTTGTGAAAGGGTCGTTCAACTGCCAAAGGGGTTGTGACCCACAGGCTGAGAACCGCTGCCTAGATCAAGTACTAGAGAGGGCCTTGGCTGAGAGCTGTAGCGCTCAACACCACTGGTCGATGAGGGAATGAATCTTTCAGTCTCAGATCTGGGCAGCACACCACAGCACCCACTACAATGCAGATAAAAGGTCTCAGCAAAATGGACTTCTAAGATTATCCATTTCTTTGAAAGATTGCCAAAGTAAACTTAGGATGATAAAGATTTCAAAGACAGTCCTCACTGGGCCAGTGATGGCAGATTCTTTACAAGTTTTGAGGCAAGGCTCTTGCTTGGTACCTTGTCACTGAGGTCATCCCAGGAACTGCTTTTCCATATATCAGTAATAGACAGCAGCAAGGACACAGGGGTTGCTCTGATTTTTGATGTGTAGGATGGTGGGCACAGGGGTAGGAGTGTTGCCACCTTCATCTCAATCTACTTGAAAGATTGACCTTAACCTTCTCCTCTTCAGTTTGAGTCCACATTCTTACAGGATGAGGGAAAGGTTGCATTTCGAATCTTTCTGTGGAAGAGGGGGCTCAAATTTTCTGCCAAGTACAGGAGCATCAGAGCCCTGAAATGGTATCTAAAAACGGGTTGTGCATTTGGAACAATGTCTGATGTGGCATCATTGCTCAGAGCCACTTCAGGGAGCTGGGGGATCACCGTGGCATTGCCCGTGATAATCAAGGGCTGTCTGAGATTCAGGAGGTGAGGCAAGAAGATATGTGTGCCTAATGTTGAAGAAAAGCATTTTTATGTCTGTTAACATTTATGGTGTCCGATTGAGTGGGTTAGCAAAATAAAGACAGATGGCAACAGATTAATGCGAACACTTACAATACCTACAATATTGCACCCACTCCAGCTGAAGCTCTCCTGCTCAACTTCCTCTACAACTCACAGTCAAATGTCACTTAGTGACCCTGAAGAGAAGAGCAATTTATGATGGATCAGGAATCAGGATTAACCATACATTTATCATGGAATGAAGAATCAGAAACTTTATTTAATGTATAACTGTGATGTTTGTCTGGGTCTGGTGGATCATTACTTTGCAATCACTCCTTGTGTTAGGAAGCAGGAATTGATTAGCCTAGGGTCATTAAGTCCATCCCCTGCCTCCAGGCTGTACAGTCGGTGTAAATGGTTCCAGCTGGATATGCCCTTATGCTATTCTTAAGGAGCTCCTGAAGAGGAAATTACGAGATGTCCCAGCGGAGCACATTGTGAGGGTCTCACAGCCTCAAGCTTTAAGAAGTTCTTTTCCATATTTAAGGAGCACTGGACTAGGGAGTCATGAAACCTGGGCTCTTCTGTCAGCCCTAATTCTTAGCAGTGGTTATACCTTGGCATAGCCATTTTTTTGACTTATTTTTTTCAACAGAAGAGGAGAACAATAGTTTTTCTCCTGACATGGCTGACACCTCCCACAAGACTGTCAGAGGATCAAAGGAGACGGTGATAGGTCGAGCGCTGTTGCGTTTCTGAATTAAGTTGTGATTTACCAGTTCTAGGGGACAAATTGAGATCAGTTAGACACAATTAAGGCCTGATCAGGACATGGAGAAGCAGATGCGATTAAGAGTGTAAAGCCTCAGTGAGTGTAGATGGAGAGAATAGGTATAAGGTGGAATCTATCCTGCTTATGGTTGAACATAAACTTCATTTGACTAGGTCATGTTCAAGCCTATTGCCTTCATCACAATGCAATACCAAAGGTTAAGTTGTCTGATACGGGGGTTTCAGTTTTCATTGTATTTGTAGCATTTGGAATGATATTTGTTTCTAGCTTTAAGATGTTTGATGACCTGGAGTGCCCTGTCCTGTATTTGGCTGAACCCAATTGCTAGTAGTCTAGTGTGGATTTGATGTTGTAGAGAAACCCACACACTCGTTGCACATGTGTCTCCATATCACATAATGAAAAATACATTGTAGCTTCAAGCTTCTGATAAATGATGGTAAATTTTTTCCAACGTTGGAATTTTTTAATGTCTGATAAATGTCTTTCATAATTCACCCAAGCTTTTTGAGTACAAGAGAACATCCATTACCAAGCAGAGATATGAATTTTCTTTGTATATGCTTTCTGCCATGACCCCACCATTGCTTTTGGGGTGTTTGAGTTGAGGTCGGTTTGTTGTTGCTGCCCCATGGGTTACGTGGCTGCACGGGAAGAGTTGTGACCCTCTCTCCCTCCACACTCGGACACAATTCGTCCTGTCTCTTTCACCCTTGGAGAGCCTCACAGCTGGTCTGCATGATACCGATATCATTTTTATGATAAATGAAGGCCTTTTGAAAAGCATAGTGTCTCTATCCTGCTATGGTGAACGAAATGCCTCCTCTAAGGACAATGCACTGCCTATTAGTTGCAGCAGTTGCACAGCCATTTCTGCTCTTTGATTTTTGCCTCTCTGAGTTTGGGTATGTTTCTTTCCTTCCTTTTCTATTTGATTCTTGGGGCTTTCCAGAAGAGTTTGCTTGAGACTCCTGTCCTTCAGAGGCTTTTTAAAGTTTTTGTTTGTTTTGTTTTTTAAGTAGTGAATGGAGGCTATGGCTCAATGAACTCACTGTTTTGTTTATTTTCATATTTCTAGCAAGTAATGGTGCCAGGATTCAAACTCAAGTCTTCTGATTATTCATCCCATGTCCTTTGAACTTGAACACAGTGTTTAGCACAAACTAAAACTTATAATAATGTTTATTTGACACATTTAACTACATAACTACATGAATATTGGTGATTGGGCTGCCTAGCCATTAGGCATCCATGGTAGGTTACAGAAATGAAAAGGGTGAATGTGTTTGAGGCACAAAGTCAACATTTGTAGGCTGAGGGGTCAGCAGAGAAGGAGAATAAAGAGATTGTGGTTCCCCACAGGGCTTCCCTGCAGGCACCAGGGGCTCATTTTAGGGAGGTGTTGTCTTGCAGGCTTGGGGCCTCAGGCTTGGGAAGTGAGACAAGGGAGTGGTGAGCATCTTCCATTTCACAGCACTTGCTCTGGGACGCCATCATTAAGTTCTAGGGGGAAAAAAAAAGAAAGTATGGTAAATGCCTCAGAGAAGCAATAAGCTAATATTTAGGCAGGTGGCTAAGGTGACAAGTTCATACTGTGCTGATTAGTTTTACCTGTCAACTTGACTGGGCCACAGAGTACCCAGATACTGGGTTAAACGTTATTCTGGGTGTGTCTATGTTATAGCTATGATTGTATGAGTATGTAGTGACCCCCATATTTCAATATTAAGTTGTAACCCTATGTGAGACCCACAAAACCCAAATGTACTTTTCCAAATGAGTGAAGGCCCAGAACTTGTACCCTAGACCCATATCGCACCAGTACAGCACACCACAGCCGGCGGCCACCAATAAGGATCGTCGTGTTTACTTGACCACATAAGAAGCCCGGTCTTTTGACACTCAGTGTCCCCTGCCCCAAGAGAGGAGGACTCCACATCACTCAGCAAGATGACCCCGAGACGCTCGGCCGAGACTGAGACCGGCTGCTCCCGTTTTCATCTTCGTCCTTGTCGGTGTGCATCGCCGGGTGGCCGCGCTGGTGCTAGGATCCACTAGGAACTGGTAATAAACCCCTGTGTGGTGGCAGGCTGACGTCTGTCTCTGTGTGTTGATGTTTATGACTTGGTTCGGTTGCCTTAGGCCTTAACGATCCGAGGGGGACGTTGTTATCCTGACCCTCGGACACCTGCGCTTGTCCCGACCAGGCTAAGGCAGAATAAGAAATTAATAGAATTTGGGGTCAACTGGGACAGTCTATGAGGGTGTTTTGAGGTAAAATTAACATTTGAATCAAAAGACTGAGTAAGGCAGATTGATCTATCAGTCAAAGAACTGAGTAGAACAAAAAGGCTGAATAGAACAAAAAGGCTGCCCCCACCTCTAGTAAGAGGAGTAAGACCGCCTTCACACTGGGACCCCAGCTTTTGCCTGTCTTTAAACTTGATGTGAAACATCAGCTCTTCCTGGGTCTCAAGCCTGCAGTCTTCTAACTGAAAGTATATCATCACTTCTCCTGGTTTTCAAGCCCTCAGACTTGGACTGGCCTGGAACTACACTCCCAGCTCCCCTGAATCCCCTGCTCTCTGACTGCGGATCTGGGGACTTCTCAGTTGTCACACTCACATGAGCCAATTCTTATATTTAATATTTTTCTCTATGTACATCCTACTGGTTCTGTTTCTCTGGAGAACCCTGAGTCATATAACATCCCTCCTGTAAGGTAAGTGGTAAATGAATGATAAGGCAGAAGTGGAAGTAGTGCGTAGGCTATGGAGATCTGGGGGAGAGAAGTCGGGGTCCTGGCAGAGAAAACGCTCCAGAAACAGGACACAAAAATACAGGATGAGCTACATTCTTCCTACAATGTATGGGAGTGATTTCTCAACTTTGCTATGACCTTTCAGGACAGGAAATGTAATGGGGAGGGGGTAAATGGAAGGGGCTAAAGAGTGAAGGCAATCTGGGAGCTTGATAAGAAAATCTGGGCCAGAGTGTAAGGCAAGGGTTTTGAGCAATCATACAACTATGTGAAATGTGCTGGGGAACAAAGAATGAGAGAAAAGTCGAGAGGCAGGGAGGGCGAGGGAGAGACATTCTGGGAGGGTAAGAGAAGGGCATACAGAGAGGACATCTCAAAGACTAAGAACGATGCCTTCAGCCAGTCTTGCTTGCTCCTCTCTAAAGACGAAAACAAGTGCCATTTCACTTTATTACATAAAATTTTGCCTAATTTTAACTCACTCCAGCCAACATTTCTTATTCATTTATTCAACAAATATTTATTGAGTGCTTACACTGTACCAGGCCCTGGTCAAAAGTGCACAGGATGTAGCTGTAAACCAAACAGTCAAAATTCCCTGCCCTCCTGACTGTCAGATCGTGCCTCCTGCTCTAGTAAAACCAAAATTTTGAACAAAAAAGACAATCCCTCCTCTGAAGGAGCTTATTGTCCAAGAGGATGATTTACACACGCATAATTAATGATAACAGGACAATGTGACACACGGGAAAAGGCTTCAGGAAATGAGAATTACTCCCTCCTAATTTTTTTGACCCACTTTGAGATCCTGCCATTAAACCACATGATTATTTAGTGCCTAACAAATTACAAACTGCATCTGACATATATTATCTTACTTCATGCTCTGAAAATAATTTTAAGTGAGATAAAAACAGATTATTAATTGCAAATTTGAGAAGATAAAAGCTCAGTTGTTTAAAAATATGTTTTTATTGATTTTTAGAGAGAGAAAGGAAGGGAGAGGGATAGAGAGAAACATCGATGAGAGAGAAACATCATCTATAGGCTGCCTCCTGCATGCTCCACACTGGGAATTGAGCCTGCAACTGGGCATGTTTACTGACTGGGAATCACACAGGTGACCTGTTGGGTCCTGGATTGACCCTCAACCACTGAGCCACACCAGCCGGGCTCAATTATTGACAGACCTGTTTTTATGGAGAATTCTATATTTTTCTTTCCATTCATGGCAGGCCACATGTCCTGCCTTTTCTAACCTCTCCTACTGGTGGGAGAAGTGAAGTATTGAGTGCATGGGGCTGGGTAAGCCAGTGGCAGAGCTGGTTTTGAGTGGTTACAAATCAAGGATAACCAGGTGGGGGCAAAGGGAAGTATGGGGTGGTGGGTGCAAGAGTGGTAGTTTGTACTAGAATTGACTATGCATGTCCAATTTATGTGTAATGCCATGTGAGGATGAGTGTTATATGATATTAAAAATTTCTAGAGAACATTTCCTCTGTACCTACAGACAACTTTACTGTGCACAGATGTATGTTTTTCCTGCCTGTCAAGCAGGTCTCACAAAGGGGAGGCTGAATAGAGGGAATGGAAGGCACCCACCAGAAAGGGGGAAGGTTTCTTAGCAGTCCTCTCTCAGGAAACTCAGCCAGCCTTTCCAAAAATACTGGATAAGAGGACCCATTCTCCCAGGATACTTACAGGACAAAACCAAGGAATTGCTGCAGGCCCAAAGTCAAGGGGACTGCAGAACAAAGCCTCAGATTTTCCTCTAGCAGCATGCATTTAGAAGAGTTTGTGGGTCCTTTTCATCTTCATCCTCCTCCTGAGAGGTGGGCGGGGTAAGTACTGATGTTCTCACTCTATGGATGAGGAACCAAGGCTGACATGTTTAGTATTTATGGAGATTACAAACAAGTGACATGTGGAGTAGAGTTTTGATTTCAAGTATGTCTGATTTTTAAATCACAGGTTTCTTTTTCTATGATACAATTTTCCCCCTACGAATAAAAAGTGAGGGGGAAATTGAAGTTTAAAGTA
>NW_005871174.1:2055867-2118362 GCF_000147115.1 Myotis lucifugus | reverse complement strand
TATTTAACGATGTAGCCAGTCAGTGGAGCTTACTGTTTTTATTATTCACAATTAATTGTGACGTGCACAGTCTTAATGTAACAAATCTCAGCCTTGTTTTTCATCTAAACTTTTCAAAAACATAGATATGTCATCTCTGTGTGTGCATGTGCATGTGGGAGTGTGGTGGAGGGAGTTAGCTATATATTCTATATTGAATCAGAATATCTAGGAGTTAGACTACAGGAATTTCCAGGTTATTCTGATGGGTAGCCAGGGTTGGAAACTACTATTAGGTCTTCTGCTTAAGCAGAGTCTGGTTCTGATGGTGTAGCTTGACCAGGTCTCTTCGAATGGTGTCCAAACACTGATCATGCTTGCATATGGTTATAACTTAACAAGGTTCCTATTGGTTGGCATACGTGGAACAATCTATTTATGATAGTCAGAATTATGTGATAACCCAATAACCCATGTCCTCTATATTTCTCTCCCCTTGAGTAAGATCATGGTTTTTTAAATACATTCTGCCAATCTTTGTCTTTTTATTGGAATGTTTAATTCATTTACATTTAATGTACTAACTGATAATGTAGGATTTCCATTTTTCTATTTGTTTTCTATATGTCTTATATTTTTTCTGTTCCTATGTTATTTTCACTAATAAATTCTGAGTTACATAGTTTCAAGTGTGGCATCTTAATCCCTTTGCTCCTTTTGCTATATTTTGGAGTAATTTTCTTAATGTTTTCCATGGGTATTACACTTAACATCATAATTTATCACAATTTAGTTTATTTTAATACCCACTTAATTTCAATAATTTATAAAAACTTTGCTCCTAGCTGAATTTCCTCCTTTCTCCTTTGTCATATTATTGTTATACAAATGACACCATTATACATTATTTGCCTATCAACAGATTTATAATTATTACTTTATACAGTTGTATTTAAAATGTTATGGAAGAAAATAATTACAAAGGCTTTATAATGCCTTTATATTTACCTATGTACCTATATTTATCTTTACTAATGCTCTCCATTTCTTCATGTAGGTTTTATTTACTGTCAAGTGTCCTTTAATTTTCTCATGAAGAACTCTTTCTAGTATTTCTTATAAGGTAGGTCAGCTAGTGACAAATTCTCAGTTTTTTTCCACCTGGGAATGTTTTAATTTTTCTCTTTTTTTTAAAGGATAGTTTGGCTGGGTATAGAATTCTTGCTTAATAAGCCTGAGTCAGGTCAAATAAAGACAACCCTTCACATGAGAGTTGATAGAAAACTGAACTGGTCAAATAATAACAGTTCTCTGGGAACCCACTAGTAGCTGCTAGACTGCTCATATTTACTGAAATTGTGAGGCTGTTAGTTTCCAAGTGTATATAAGCACCGAGAAGAAAGGGATGGAACTTAAAACACCGTATAGTTTGTTTTTCTTATAGAGATTATTGAGTAACAATTCCTTGTTGCAAGCCTTTGATTAATTTCCAGATTCCTGAAAAAATTTTGCTTTTTGTTCTTTTGGCTTTTATGAAGGAGCAGATTTTTTGAAGTCCTTATTCTGCCATTTTCTCTAACATTATCTTCCTTAGCCTATGTTAATTCTTCAAACAATTTTTAAAAGATTCTTTACATTATCTCTTTGAAAGTGGAATAATAATATCTGACCTGTCTCATTTTAGTTTATGGTAAGAACTAAAAGGGATAATATAGCTAAAACATAAGTAAGCAAAATAAGGACAAATTGAAATGAAATATATACTGTTATAGTTCTTTTCTTAAGATATATACCAGTATTAGTCTAGTGTTCTGGCAGAGATGCCTGGCTCTCCTCAACATTTGTGCTTCCTCTTCCAACGTGTAAAGTTATTGCTGAGAGATGATTTCCTAGCCATGGACTATATCTTTAACTCTCTATCCCTTACTAGTATATCTAGGAGGGATCATGCAATTGATTTTCACCAATGGATTGTACACAGGATGTTAATGCTTATTCAGAGGGGTTAAGGGATGTTTGTACATCTCTTTTTCCTTCTTTCAGTTTGATGCAAAAGGGCGTGGTGACCTTGGGGGCCGTGTGTTGAAGACAATAGAGCTGTTAAGATGGAAATCCTTACTCAAAAGAGCACCATTCTAGATTTGTTTGTTTGTTTATTTATTTGAATGAGAAGTAAACTCTGTTATGCTTGATATAAATGCAAGAGGCACTCCTACAAGATAAGGCTAACATCTGGGTTAATATATTATCCTGTATGCAATCGCAAGACTTGGGGTAAAATTATTTCACTTGACCATGTTAATTTGAGGATCTGAGAGTGAGAGCTTCTACTAAAGTCAGCCAATGTGGGCTTACCTGGACATGACAATCTGGGCTGGCACAAATAGCTGATGAAATGCTCTGTGGTCAGAAGAGACAATTTAAAGCTGTCAGGTTGGGGGTTGATGATGTGTCCCCTAAGGAGTAGACCCTCCAATGAATAAGTGACTAGCCTTTAACTTCCTAGATAATATGTTAGACTGGAAAAATCTGGGTTCCTTTTATGTAGGTCGGGGAAAACTTCCACAGGCCAAGGTCAGACTCTTAAAAGAGGCTATTCGGGTGGAAATATCTGGCTTGAACATTGATGTCAGTTGTAACATCTGGAGAGTCATTCTGGAGTCAGGAATGACAGAGAAAATGCCATACTGTGGAAACAGAGGACACTTGCGGTGATTTTGGACACATATGAGATACCCCAGGAACCCTTTGAATCAGAAAATGGGCTAGGGAATCTTGAAATTTTGCCAGTGACTGTTCTATAAAGGATAGTTCTTTAGTTGCTCCATTGTGGCATACATTTATCATTGAACCATCAGACTTTTGAAACCTGAGGAAATGCAGCCTACACACATATGCTATGATGAGCTGGGCTACGCAGCTTATAATGGAGGCAGAAAAAGATGCTGTGATATGCGTCTCTCCCTTGCTCATTCTCTTTTACTGTCTGAATTTCACTTTTTTTTTCTCCCTAATTGTATGACCACTGGGACTAGAGATCCTGTGGATGGAGTTCTGAGAAATCTAGGGGAATGTTGTAATGAGAAACTGTTTCCCATTGATCTTCTTCTCTCCCAGTAAGCTCCGTATTTGGACTGCTTTGGGCGTGGGGGGAATCGGGCAAGGGCAAACATCCAGGAACTTACATTGTCAGGAGCTTTGTGGTTTAGACTCAGAAAGGCAGTGAACTGATAATGATGGCAAGCAGAGGTTAAATCTCCATCTCATCATCAAACTGGGAAGAATAAAGGATTTGTATTCAGTCACACAATGTGGAATGAGGGCAGCTCTTAAAATGATTGCTTAGGGTTCTTTTTAGCACAGCTTCTGTTTAGCTGTATGTGACAGAGTCTGCTCAAAAAGAAACTTTTGACTAGATATATAATAAATGAGAGATGCCCTTGGGAAAAGAGAAACACCTGTTTTCCCCTCACTTCGTTCAATTCCTACCCATTAATTACTTAGGAATATTTAGGTGGCAGGCACGCAGAGCACAGCACCCCCGAGCCCTAGCCCCTGTCCCAACAAAACTCCCTTTGGCATTTTAAAATTAAGGGTTATTTTTTTTTCTCCTTTGGCTAACTGGTTTGCTTTTATACTACCTCTAGGGGGCCCGGGGAATACCCATCCCTGGACATACACAAATCCAAGTTTGAAAAGCCTGGTGTGAGAATGATCCATAGAAACAGGAGAAAGCCTTTGCTTTTGACCATACATGGACCTTGGCACTGCGATGTGGGGAATTTGCACGGGCTCTCACACAGCTTCTGCCCTGTGCCCTCAGCGGGCAGCTGTGCTTTCTTTAGCATGGATGCTTCCGGAGACTGACGGCCCCTTGGGAAGTTTCCCCCTCGACAGAAGAGCCCTGTCCAGGACGTTAGCCAGAGCAGACATCACTCAAAAGGAGATGTTTCCTGAACATCTTCTCCTCTTAAATCCACTCCACTCCTCACCATAGCTTTGCAAGAACCCCTTTTATTGCCACCTCTCACAAAAGTTTTTAGAATGTTTCTTTTCCACTTAATTGACTTTCCAATTTCTTACTCACACTTGGCTTCTGTCTTTGTTTTACTTCTGTGCGAGTTGAAAGCAGTATTATTTAATAGTCACATATATACCTTCCCGTAGGGCTACATCCTTGTTACAAGTCCACAGCTCCCCATTTTATTCCTTGAAATCAAGAGGAAATCCCCCACCAAAACGAGTTAGATAATTAGCTTGGCTACTGTTTGCTGCAGAAAGCATTTTGGGTTGGCTCTGGTCATTGTGCCTCAGCTTTAGGGCTGGGCCTCCCTTTCAGTGCAAGGGGCAGTCAGCACTGGTGCCAGCCAACCCCTGCTCCCTCACCACAAGCCCCTAATTGTTTATTAATGAAGCTTTCGCCAACCAAATCTACACATTGTCTAAACCTTCCTCCCCCAGAGAACATTCCAGCCCGCCCACGAAAGTGCATGGTGGGGCCGCTCTCCAAAAAGCCTCATTCCGTCCTTGGTAGAGTTGGTTAGAATTCAAACTTTTTTTTTTTTACTTTTATTGGCAGCACCAACTAAATATGAGATCATTTCTGACCCCTTCTAACTGGCAGCACAGGTGTCACCACTCAAAGCTGAGCTCGCTTCTCTGCCCAGTGCCCCCTAAGAACCGTGTCCCTCTCCGCTCCGCAGTTGGTCTCCGGGCCTAGGAGACAGGACAGCCCTGGTGGAAACTCCTCCCAAACACCCAGTGGATGGAGCAGCCCAGCAGGAATAAGCCAACAGTTTCTGCTTGGTATTTGAACATCATTTAATGAGTGCCCAGAATTCATCTGTAAATGCACATTGTTAATTTAGGGCCTGCTATTCATTAATTAGGGCTTTAGTGGCAAGTGCCATTGAGCTATCTGCAATGTTTAAGGTTATGTCAAGCCCTAGTAAACGGCTTGCTGATAACAAGCTGCATCCATCTTCATTACTCCGCCACTCCTGTCTGACTTTGCTCAGCATCTTCGAAGGGCTATGCCTCTTGGAACTGAAGAATTAAACTTTTATCCAAACCAGATTCTGCTCTTTCACCTCTTCTGATTCCCTGAGTACTTCCCATTTATTTTGCCTAAATGACATCTGATTACCTAACATGGAGTGGAGCAAGGTCTTAACCTAAAACAGCCTGCAGACCTCGGTTCTCAGCTGCAGAATTCCAGTGGGTTCACGCTAAGGAAATCCTTACATTTCCATTTCATCTGATACTGGGCTCAGTGTAAAAGAAACAGTTTCTGATTTTTTCCTCTCATAAGGTTGCAGTTTCAACAGATTTTTTTTTAAAAGCCAGAGAAATACAGGAAATTAATTTTAAGCCTAGAGAATAAATGTCTCTATTGGTTTGAGTTTACTTTTGCAGTGTTTTTCTCTCTGAAAATATGTATCATTGGAGGCAATCATGGTGCCAAATGAAATAATTCCAACCGTCTAAAGGGCCCGGCATGGCAAGACTCAGCTGCACATTCGCCGTCATGTTGGAGGTACCAGAGGGGCTCCACACTGGGCTTGTTCCGCCCACAGTGGAAGCAGGCAGCTAGCACGGGCATTTAGGGAAATACTGCTCTTAAGGAAAAGTATGTAAGTGCAAGTTTGTTTATCCTTCAAATGCGAGGTTAGAGGACTTGCATAAAAACTAACTTCCATTGACAGATGGTCTCCATAAGTAGTCGATTCTGAGAAGGCAGAGCGCTACCTGGCATGGCTGTTTAACACATGAGGGTTCTTGCAGGGAGGACCTACTGCTCCCCTGAACCATGGTTCAATTTTAAGCATCACTGGCCGGGATGGGTTATTGTAACGATGTTGAGAAGTGAGCCCGAGAGCCTGATGCTCAGTGTGTGCGAGGGGAGTGGGGGAGGAGGAGGAGACTGATAGCCCAAGGGAGGGTATCTGAAAACCTGTGCACCACTGAGCTGGCACACTTATCACAGGGTGACAGTCCATACAGCGGCCTGCAGTGCATCGCTGTTTGGGGCGCCTGCTGCCAACTGGCTTAGAAAATGCAGATCCCCCTTTCAGATAGAGAAAGCAGGAGGCAGAATGTCAGCTGACTGACATTCCCAACAATAGGTCTTCCTGAGCTCTGGGCGCAGGAGGGTGGATCTGAGCCACGTCCAAGTCCGAGGGGTCAGGAGTGGCTCCTCCTGGGGAAGGGCCTCCTCTCCCTCTCCCGGCTCTCACCAGGAGCCCGCCGACCTGGCATTGGGCTGGAGGCCAGCCTCCTACCCCTTCTCACAGGCTGGCAGGAATGCCATCTTGCCTTTTTTTTTTCCTTTTAATTTTTTAATTAAACGGCACAATACAGATTTTTTTAAGTGAATTTATTTGTGGATGATGTTGTCCTACAGCTTAATACACTCAATATAGCAAATGCCCCAGAAACCCCCCCACAAAACAAACAAAAGGCTTGGTTTATACCATTTAGTGATGAATTTATCTACATGCTATGTGATTGAAAGAGACAATCGTAGGCTGAGGATTTCTTAACTTTACCATAACGATGCACTGGGCACTTGAAGCAAGAGCCCTCAGAAGCCGACGTGCTGCAGGAGAAAGCACACACTCTCTTTGGAAGAGAGAAAGCCAGGATATTGTGGTGGCAGGAGGAACAATGGAGCCAATGAAACAGAGGTCAAAGCTGAAGGTTTCTGCTAGAATCCAGCTCTATACAGGTATTTTAATTATTTTATTCCAGCAGAAAGTCTGCTCTGGAGCTTGGAGTACCGCATGCAGACCGCTGGGAAGAAAAGCACTCAATTGTTCAATTTTTATTATTCAATATTGTATTAAAATTTTTTTAGGCTCTTTGGGTCAAGGCTACTTTTAAAAGGTTAAAAGCTATTCAGAAGGGTTACCATATCCATAAAAGCAAATGAGATTAAGCCTAAAGACCGATGGAGAAAAAACAGTAATTTAGATAAACTGCTACCATCTAAAAAGTGTTTTGACTTTTACAGGAGAAAGAGAATTCAGAGATTCTTGGATTGGTTGTCATATCAAAGAAAGATTCATTAAATTTGAAGCAATTATTTTTGTGCTTTTTATTGTTTGGTGTGTTTTAGTCCAGCGTCTACCTTTCTTCGGTTACATTCTTTAAAATGGTTTGGGAATTGTAATTACGTGGCTCCAAACATCCATCTGTCAACTCTTGACCTTGCTGGTTGGGCATCTGTAACATCAGACACTGTTGTCATGGAAAGAATTATGATGTTTCAATCGAATGTATCGCAAAGTTAACAAATCCATAACATGATCCGGATCACATGGAAGAGTTTAGAAAATGTGTTTCAGAGACCTCAGGGGGGAAGTGAATAGGTTATTCCCATTAATGTATATCTCCAGCGCTGGCCATTAATTGGGATAGTTTTCTATTACAACAGAAGAACTAAATTTCAACCTCGAGCTTGAAGTGATACTCCAGATCAAAACGTGGGGTTCAGCAACTGAGACAAAAGCCATTATATGCTTCCAATGTCAAGTTGTGCATTCATTTATCATTGATTGACTTGGTGGCAACTTTGGAATGTCTGCCCTTCTTGGATCGCTTTAGTTTTTGCTTAAAGTACCCAGAGATATGCCTTAGTCTGGTTTTGTTGTTGATGTCAGAAAACTGAACCTGCCAAAGGATGGATGGGACTCTCAGAGCTGGTAGGTCCGTGAAAGAGGTGATTATAGCAATCAGGATTGGCTGAAATTTACTTAAAAGTCTAAAAAGCATATAGAACAGAACATTTCTTGACATTAAAGTGAGTAGTGAGTTGATATAAAAGTTTAATTTTATCTTTTATGGAAACGGTTTGGCTTGACAAAATTAAAATTAATAGAAATACAGTAATATTCTGGACACTTATACTTTATTTTCACTGTCCTGTGTCTGAACAAATAAGCATTCCAAGCAAGTAAGAGGAGCTAACATCTCCATTTTGTGAGAAATATTCTCTAACCAAGAGTTTTTGTGCTGCATACCTTTCATTTTTACACACTCTAAAAGGAGAATGGTTGTTGTAATAATCGGATTTCTTGGATCACAGTGTCAGAGCAATGCAGATGCATCTGAGAAGAGCTAAAACAACATGATTCAAGGTGGCCGTGTCTGAAGAAAATCTGTAAAATGAAGAAATTCATTTTACAGATGAATAAATTAGGGGGTGATTATTCATAATGTGAAGGAGTCTTTAAAGGATTCCCCTAGGATCCTTTTAAAGGCTGAGCTCCACTAGTTCACATAAGTGTTTGTGTGCAGATCATTAACTGTTTGACAGGCAGGCCGGAAATGCAGGTAGAGCCAAGGGGAAGAGAGAGAATGTTCAAGAGGTAGAGGAATCATTGACACTTGAGGCTCACCTACTCTCAAGATAGAAGCTGATGAAATAATAATGATAGTCAAAGTGAAAATACGACATTTACTTACAAGATAGGCTTTTTATGCTAGAGTTCTTGGGGACAGACTGCTTGGGTTTAAATGCCATCTCTACCACTTATTTAGCTGTGTGACTTTGGATATTAACCAAATCTACCGTTCCTAAAGGTAAGCCCCTCTGCATATTAACCTTCTAGGAATGTATGAGTATTATATGAGTTAGTATATGTAAGTATTTAGGGTACTGGCATGTAGTAAATGCTGTGCTCATGTTTCTAAGATGATTCTGGAACACGCTATTATAAAATACCAGGTGCTCTCCAAAGCAGAAAATTATTGGTGTTAATGTAAGACTTAAGACTGGAAGGGATTTAATAAACAAAATACACCTTATCCCCCCAAAAGAAAAAACAAAGTGACATTGATAAATACTAGTAAATACTGCTTTCTTTTTGGGGTTCCCAAGGAAGTCAATCTGAAATTTGACCTTCTTTGAAATTATTGTCCTAACTTTAGTTTTCTAGTGGTTTGGTAAAATTTCCAAAATCGGGAAGCACATAGAGGCAATTAGCAATCTAATATCTGTTGACTTTTTAAATGTTAAAAGTCTTTGATTCACCTATTATTACATTTGCATTTCAAGAACAATAGTGTTGAAATAACTTTATTTGTGGGAAAAACTTCTTGCTTAGTTGACTTTGCTTGGATGGCACAAGAATAAACTCGTTCCATGTATTCTATCCAGTGCATCTGTACCTATAGACTTTTGGGGTTGAAATAGACATTAATTGATACTTTCCAAAGGAACAACCAGTCAGAAAGTGTCCCAGTCAGCTTTCCCCAGTCTGATTAAATGCATGAGCTGAACAGGTTGCCAAACCAGAACCACTGAAAATGGGCATGAAAGCTGGGGAGTGTGTGAGTGCAGACAGGATGGCATAGGAATCTCAGTTGGGTAGATGTAAGGAGGGTGCTGTCGGTTCATTGTATGCATTGAGTTTTCCATTCTGGGGTCCCAGCAGGTGACAATTGGCTCGACCATCTTAATTTTGCCATGGCACATTAGAAAACCCAGACTGTTTTAAGGGCCAGTAATGACAGTTCTATTACATTATAAAATGGTCTTCTAACTATCTAATGTACTCTCCTTTTGTGCCCCTTGAAACTCCTCTTCCGCTCAGGTCAGGCCTCCCTGGCTGGCCAGCCCTCTGGTCACATCAGAAGACCCACAACTCTCTCACACTCTATTCCATATCCCAGTTGGATACAGGTTGAATAAAAATGTGCTTTCTGGCCCTCACACTTAGTTTATGTGAGTGAATGCTGATGGAAATGGGTAAGTAAATAGTTCTTAAGTGCAGGAGATCAAATTACTTCCTTCACAACTTGAAGTTCTTGACAGCTCTGAAAAAATCTGTTTTTTTTTTCAAATGTTAAAGTGGGTTGATCTTCACCTTGCCTCACAGCAGATTGCCAAATTGTCAGCTTTCAATATATTATTTTTTGGAAAAAAATTTTTAAGTGATTTGATTCATTTGGGGGAGAAATTTCTCAAGTTCAGAAAACTTAAAACAATGAAAATCTGTAAATGCTTTTATTTCTGACTTGAGTTATATTGAATAAAAGACAGAACTTAGCTTAAGTGGGAGCTATTTTAGTTGTCTTTAGTTGAACATTTGTGTCTCTTACTGATTATTTTCTGTGGATCCAATAGCCTTTATATGTCAGTACCAAGAAATCAAATTTTGTTATACTGCTTATTACACAACTTTGCCCAAAGCAGTCTGGACTCTCAGGTTTAAATTCCCATTATATTTTCTCATTATACACATATTCTTTACAGTACATAACACACGTGTATGAACAATTATTTGTGTAATTATTTACTTAATGTCTGTCTTTATTGGTAGACAATAAGCTCTATCATGGTAAGCTCTACCATGTTTGGCTCATTGTTATAGACCCAGTGCTTAGCATAAGAGCACACATAGTAGATGCTCAAAAAATGTATTGAATCAACCAAATTACTAGTACATTTTCTGTCTTTATTCAGCTTAGTGGTAACTACATATCTAATATATGTAAATATTACATATGTAATGGTTGAAATATTCAAACTTGTAGAGATGGGAAATGGATCAAACATAAATTTATCCTCACTGTCCTCTACTGATCTCCAAAGGTTTCCAAAGACAACTTTGATTGCTTTCCTTTTTAGCTATTCTGATATTTAGCATCATATTTCTAAATAACATTGTACTCTTGGTTTTGTTAAGACTTCAGACAATATCTGTTGGTTTCCAGATGAAAGATAAAAACTTTAATACATTCATACGCTTACTTTTTCCCCCTTTATCAGGTGTGTTTTGGTTTTGTTTTGTTTTGCTGTTGTTATTGTTTGTTTTAGCTTTTTTATTAGTTATCTTTACTGCTTGATATTATCCTGTATGGTTTTCAATCACCAGCTTTAGACTGGCTCCATTTTCTCTATACTAGATGAAATGAAGAAATCAGTGCACCTACAATTTTTCTTTTTTTCTTATCCCCACTGACTTCTCTCGCAACTGAATCATTGTATTTTACATTTTTACACTTTAGAGCAAAATATAAATAAATATCATCATTATTATCATAATTTGCACTTATACATTGGTATCATTCCATTTGTACCATTTACATTTTAGTTATGTATTCAATGTGTTTTATGAATTGTACAAGTTTGATAAAAATAGAAATATATGAAATAATCAGTATTTAAAAGTGAAGAATATTACTTTTTCTAGAATCATGTATGACAAGGCACATAGAGAAAGCAATGTAATCCTATGTAGTTCCAAGTACTAAAGTCCAAAAGGATTAATATATAATATAACTTATTAATTATGAATATAATAATAAAGAAACAAAATTTATATTATACATATTATATATATCAATAATTATTCAAAATAATATCACATTTTAGCTTGCTTAATATTTACCATGACTTTCTTTTACATCTGTTTTCCCATGCACACTACCATCCTCAATCCACCTCCAATTAATATAAATCTTATTTTATGCTCATTACTTTTGTGGCCTACTGTTCATTCTGAAATTTCTTTCAGTGTACCTCTGGATTATATTAAACTGTTCTTAGATGCATTTTCTTCCTCTTTCTTAGATTATTTTTTCATGTTACTGAAGTATATTCTAATAATACTTTCTTTAGAAAAGGTATATGAGAGGAAAATTTTTTGAGTCCTTTCATGTCTAAAAATGCCTTTATTCTTCAATTAAGTCCTATTTATAACTACATTTGATATAGAATTCTAGGTTTAAAGTTGCTCTATAGTTTTTAATAGCCTATGTTGTTAATAAGATATTGATACCAGTCTGGGATCATGACTTTTTGAGTAATCACTCTTTTTCCTCTCTGAAAGTGTTTAGAATTTTTCTCTTCATGCTTAGTATTCTGAAATTTTACAAAGATGTATCTACTATTGTTGTTTCCTTCTCTTGATTTTTAGATGGGTTTGTGAATTTTGGGGTTGACATTTTTTCCAGTTTGAGAAAATGTTATTATCTATTTTCTTTTGTTATTTCTTTGGTTATTCCAATTCCTTCATTGTTTATATTGTTTTCTTATAAATCGCCTTTTTGATAAGTTTTGGACCTTCTGGATCTATGCACTATATCAGTGCTTCTCAAATTTTAATGCATACAAACACCTGGGATCTTATTAAAATTAAGATTCTGATTCAATAGATCTGGGTGAGGCCTATGATTCTGCTGATTCTGCTGGTGTGTGGACCACATTTTGAGCATTGAGGCTTTACATTTTTTTATTTTATTGATTTTTTACAGAGAGGAAAGGAGAGGGGTAGAGAGAGTTAGAAACATCAATGAGAGAGAAACATCGATCAGCTGCCTCCTGCACACCCCCTACTGGGGATGTGCCCACAACCAAGGTACATGCCCTTGACCAGAATCGAACCTGGGACCCTTCAGTCTGCAGGCTGACGCTCTATCCACTGAGCCAAACCAGCTAGGGCTACATTTCTTTTTTAAAATGTGTTTTTATTGATTTCAGAGAGAGAGAGCGTGCGAAAGAAATATCGATGAGAGAAACACCGATGGGAGAGAAACATCAATCAGCTGCCGCCTGCACCCCTGCTACTGGGGATTGAGCCCAAAACCCAGGTATGTGCTCTGATCAGGAATTGAGCCGGTGATTTCTTGGTGCATGAGATGATGCTCAATCCACTGAGCCACACTTGCTAGACAGCTTTATATTTCTTGAAATAACTTTTTGCTCACAATTTTTTTCCATTATGAAAAATTTTATTGATTCCATTTTCTAAATTAAACTTTAGTCTTTGCTTGCTAATGTTTAGTCCACTGTTTAATTTATTTTTAGATGATTGTATTTTTTATTTTCAAAAACTCATAGCAGTCTTTTTAAATATTACAAATACAGTATATTCTTGAGATTTTGAGGATATTAATTAGAAATTTTTAATGTTTTCTTTTATTGGTTCCATTGTAACTGTCTCTTTTGTGGTCAATTTTGTTTATTCACCTTTGTCCTTTTTTTCTACTTAGTTTCTCTTAAATGTCTGCTAATTTTAGGTTGACAACTAAAATTTGAGCACAGGGTTATGTTTATTAATTTAGATAGCTGGCATGAGTATCCTTTCAGGTCAAAAGGACCATTTTAAACAAAGGTCGCTGTACTGAATGGGAGAGCTGCCTCTAGGCTCTGTGTGGAGGGATGAACCTGGTTAACAAGTGGCTTTTTATAAACAGGCTTGGGGCACTACAACCGCCAAATAAGCCAACTGCTCCATATCCAGAGAAAAGAGAGAAGTTGCCTAGTCCAGCTGCTTTAACGATGGTCTTCCAGTTACAAACCCTTCTTGCTGTCCCTGGCCAACTTCTAGCTGTCCCTGTTAGGAGTCTTTCAAGAGATCTTTCAAGAAAAGTGATTATACCTCTGCTACTATTTTCTATGCGTGTATTTTGAGTTGTGATTTACTCTTCTGGAGTTTATCTAACAATACAGTCCAATCTGCCTCCTACCTTCTAAGATTTCATCAAACTTTCTGGTGTACTAATGTCCACCCCTTTTCTCCTCCCCTTTTCTGGTTTGTTTCAAGTGCTGCCAAGGATTTATTTATTTTTATATGTGTGGTCATTTCAATTGGAATTTAGAATGGAGAGAAGGCAATGTAGTTCCTATCTACCACCTTGAACGAAGAAACTATATAGCCATTTTAGAGTTGCTCTAAATGCTTACCTGAACTTGCTTAATACTTCAGCTGGCTGTTCACAAACAGGCAGACCTAACTGTAAATAGATAAATTCCCATACAAGGTCCCTCGACCTTGCTAATTATTCTTCATGGATCAAGTAGGATTTAGCAGTGTTAAGAGCTTTAGATGGTTCTAAATTGTTCCCTGAGCCTCTTGGCAGTTTCATGTGTGTTAGAAGTGCCTGATCATAAAACAAAGTAACTATAGAGAGGTGCCTAAACTAAGAAGTCTAAGATAAAAGTTAAAGTTAAAGCAGAATTTGAACTGGCCTACAATTTACTTTGGAGTGTTACATATTTTGTGTTAGTTGAGCTTGACCAACTCTACCTTGGATTTGCCAAAAAAATAATTGATGTAATCACAGAGCCAAGAATGATAACATGTGAATATCTGTGGAGGATTGGCAGGACCCCAGATCACTGGGAAAAATCCAACAGAGTACCTATTTTTAAAAAGCAATAAAAAGTTGTTTGAGAATTAATGACCTTTTATAGAGTGAAAAAGCAGTGCATACTTGTTACCTTGACCCAAATAGGTTTTAGACAGTCTTATACTGTAATGGCAATAATGAGTAGAGGAAGAATGTATTTATGTATTGTACCAACATAACATTAAGTATTCAAAATTGGATAAATGTTTTTTGATATAAAACTATTAGATTTTTATTTATGGCTATCATTTTATTAGAATTTAAATCCATATCTTACCAAACATCTATATAATTCAAGACATCTGCATTTTGGCCACATGTCTCCATTTTTTACTCACATATATGTTATCATTTAGATGTTCCGAGTAACACAGATGTATAATATTAAATTAAGAATATTAACAGTCATTATTCAGATGCCAAATCCTTCTTTGATATGTGTGTAGGATGTATGTTGAAAACCTGCCTTACTCTTGAATTTAAAATTAAATTAGAAATGATTTCAATAAACTAAGTTATTGTTCTAAAAATCAAACAAATTAAAAAGAAACAAGTGCTGATTTGGAATGCTTTAATTAAGAAGGAAAAAAGAACTCTCACATTTCTGAAGTGGGCAAAATCTATTTAGATAACAACGAGCCAGAAGAACAGAGCAGGAGTCCCTACGAGTGCCTGAGCAGCAGCGCCATGGACTCAATCATTTGCTGAGATCTTTCAGGCCTCAGGCCTCTGACCTTGGTCTATAACGCTTCCACTTCTGGCATCTACTATTTTTCCTTCTTTCTCTTGCCAGTTCTCCTCTCATCCTTCCAGTCTGAACGCTGTGAAGCCTTTCTTACCTTACATTTTTACTTAGTTCTCTGTTTCCTTAGTATTTTGTACATCTGGATGCAGCCAACATTTGTTGAGTGCCTACTAGCTACCACGCACTACATTATGAAATAATAGCTGTATCACAGGGGCATGACCGTAGTGTGATCATATTTATTTAACTGGTGAAAAAAGCTGAGACCTTGAGAAGGTATATGAGTTGTCCAAGGAATTCCTGCCTCCATACTTTACTCTGATTTTGGTTTAGGTAGGAGCATGCTGATGGTTTGTTTAAATACCCCATACAATATTGAGAAATAATTTTGGCCACATTTTTCCATTTTTACTCATATAGATATTATCATCTAGATGTTCTCAGTAACATAGATGTATGATATTAAATTGAAGATATTAGTTTTACTTGTTAATAAATAAAATCTATTAGATATTTATTTATATAAGGCACATCATCAGTCATTATGGGGTAATAAAGTATAAAGACACAGTCTCTGACTTTGAGTCCTTGACTTCAGCATAAGACAAGAGGTAAGAGAGGCATATCCATAATGTCAATACAAGGTAGTATGTATCAGTGCTACAGGAGTCAGAAAATAATGTGCCAAGTGATGAGGGAGGAGTCTATAAAGGGTTGGTATGTGAGTTGGGCCTTAGACAAGGTTTGTTAGGTGGTAGAGGTGCTCAATGTTTGCAGACTGTTGAGTGGTATTTTGAAAGTTTACGTTTAGGGAAGATTTTACTCATTAATTTATTTATTCACTCAACACATTTTTGAATACATACTAGATGCCAGACATTCTCCCAGAAACTGGGAAATTATTTATTAACCCAGGTATGGACCTGTCTTCAAATACATTCTCATTGTGTTAGAGTCTTAAATAAGAATCAAATTTCAGGGTTGGCACGGATTTTTAAAAATTATGAGGCTCACCTGGTCTTTAGTTCTAACTTCTAGAATAATAGTAGCTCCTAGAAAATTAATATAACCCTGGATTTTAAGCATGCATTCTTCACTCCATTTTTACCAAAACAGCAATAAGAGATAAGCCACAAATATGACCTAGCACTCTCTTTCACACACTTGCAGCCCCATAGATAACCACCATAAGTGAGAAATTAAAGCTGAAATAGAGGATCAGCTGTACACTAATAAATGAATTGACAACTTTCTTTTGATATTAGGTCCTGGTGATGAGGTAAATAAGTTAAAAAGACTCATCTGTCACATTGAGAGAATTTGAAAAATATTAATACGTAGCCAAGATGATTTTAAGGCAATGATGAGAATATCATCCGTCAGTTCTAGCTATTTCCTGACTGGAAATGAGAACGACTGGCTGAATGTGAGGAGGTCCCACTGCATCAGGATGACTCAAACACCACAGACATTTTGAGAGAGGGGTAGAGGCTCTGGAAGAATTGGGATAAAGTCACCATTGGGTTTGAGACTCTCTTTATGAGAGCTCATATAGCCACAGTTTCTGATGTTGGGCTGGGAGTAAACACTCTAATTTCTTTCTACCATCAACAGTCATAAAAGAAAAAGAGTCTTTGATGCCTCAAAACAAGGCTTATCTAACAAAAATTATTTTGTGAAAATAAATGTTCATGTTTAGACTGAAAACCTGCCCCGTTTCACATTAGCTCAGTATGTCTTTAAAGTAGCAAAATACATGACAATTGAAAAATGATTACCAAGTAGGAAAATGCTTATTGAAACACTTTTCTGTGGAGCATCGTACAGGAGGGGTGGATGTATTTGAAGGCCCAGGTCAAAATGTCTGTCAATTATTTTAGTTATTCTATGGGCTACTATTGAGGAAAAAGCACCCAAAGTCTGTATCCACTTGGCTTCATTTCTTTTACTTTTCCTAGAGCGATACTATGAATCTCCTGGTTACTATGTTCATTCTGTGGCCAGTTCCTTCCTGTTTTCGCAAAAGAGCTGGTCCTGCTGTCACCCTAGCACGGTGCTCCCCTTCCCACCTGCACCCCCAAGAGGTTATTCCTTTTCCCTACTCCAACATTCAGAAAGGAGTAGCTCATTGCTTATGCTGCAATTTTGATAACCTAACTGGCAGAACAGTTATTCAAATTTTAGCTTCTGAATGCAGCAAGATCAACTTGGCCTATCCACATAAATAATTTTGACACGATAAGTATGCGAGAGCGATGATAACCGATAAGTGAAGCAATTACCTTGCTTTTTTGGATTATATTAAATGAAGATTCTGAGAGAGTAATGAAAAGAGACAAAGCAGACAAAAAGTCGGCTGCAAAGCTTTTGGGCACTGTGTTATCTCTATTATACCATATTGAAATAGAGAAGCTATCACCAATCATGCATTTTTATGTAACTTCTGGCTTCTAACAGTGAACAATGAATAAATTGTCACAAGACAGTAACTGATAAATTGGGATTGGCAGTGCTTTTTAAAAAGCATAAATAAACTTACTAGTCACCTTTTTCTTTCTCAAATCAGTTTTTAGGGGACTCTGGAGGGGGATCCCTTGTAAGTTATGTTCCCTTCTGTTTCCTCCCTCTGCCCCAGCCCCTTCCTGCCACTGGTCTTTGTTTAGTAATCAGAGTTAAAGAATCAAGACTGTGCTTTGGCATTATCACCAAATTTCACCAATCTGTGGTTCTCTGGATTTGGAATGTGGCTTGACTGTCTGGAATTCACAACAACATCAAGTTCTTTTAAAAAGTTTACTTTTGGTAAATCAAGTTTTATAAATAAGGGTAAGTATAAAATATGGACAATTCGTTCCATGAGCTGAAGGCTCCAGCAGAATGAAAATTCTTTAACAACCTACAAACACTTTAATGATGGCGCAGTCCTGTATTTGCAGATTGTGTAGAAACAATATTCCCCTTGTTGCAGGCAGTCGCAATACTCACTTCTACCATCATAAACCCCTTGGGTGTGAGCAAATGAATAGCTTTCTAATGCAAACTATTCTAACTCAGTATTCTGGCTAAGTTTGTTCACCCAGCAGTTTGCAGGTTTAATGATGACTTGTTTATTTACTTATATTTTCTTTTTCAAATGGACAGCGGTAGGAGAGGGTATGATTTAGAATTCAGTTTCTTTCACAATTACAGCTTGGGCCACTAACGCTAATTATATGAACACACCACCCACCATGGTGCAGAGGCAGGAACTTGAATGTGGAGGTGACAGTACAGGATTCAAGTGGCAGTGACATGCTTACTTATGGGGTGACACTGGGCAAGTATGTGTTTCTTCTTGTTTTCTATCCAGTCCTAAAGATTTCCCTGGCTGGCTTTTTCCCGCCTCCTTAATCTACACCAATGGCTTTCATGTACCTTATGTTTTCTCCTTTGATAGTAATGCAAAAAGGAACGGCACAACTGTCATTCTCCAGAGCTTTTTCTCAATCCATTGGTATCTTGCTTCTGGGCATGTCCTAAAAAAACTGGCCCAAATGAATTCTTGTAAAACTTTTCTAAAGGTTTGAGCATTGTTTCATCTACAGGGTTTAAAAGAGCACATGCTAGTGAAAATGCTCTGCAAACCATTAGGCACAGTGTGAATGTTAGTGAGTATTGATCTGACTGGGGGAAGCCCTCAAGGTTCAGGGAAAGGGCCAGGCCCAGTGCTGCCGTTGGTTTTATCAAGATTGGAGTTTCAGGCCAATCGCGTGTCATGGCCGCGTCTGCTGACTTAGTTCCATGAAACAGAGTGTGGGAATAAGCATCATTAGTCTCCTGCTCCTACAAGCAGGATCATTTATTTCCTCCCTTGTTAAAAATGCAAAAGCAAACTATTCACATGGCCACTTTTCAAAATGAAAAGGCCAATAAAGTTATTAAAAGCAAATCACATTTGATTAAATTATTATCATTATGGTGTTTAAAATAGCATTTGTTCTGTTTATCAAGTTCCACTCTTACAGCATCAGTAAAGAATTTGCCTTTAAAGACCAGAAAAACAACAACACAGAAATGAAGCCCAGTGTGTGCTCTGAAGCTGGATCTTGGGTTATTTTTCACGAGGTCTTTACAACAAGCCTGTGCTGCAGGAGCTCAGACTTCCAGACGACCAGTTACACACATTAAGGGCAGTTGGGTTGAGATCATCAAAGGATGTGAAGGAGATGGAAGGAGGAGAAAAGGAAATGCAGATATTGTGAACCCCAAAGCAAAGTCTGGTTTTACATTTGCCTGGCAGTCGTTTCACTTTAATGACATATTTAGCAAGCTGACTTCACATAACTATGTGTTATGTGGTCTTCTTAAATGTATAATTTCTTCCCGACAACAAAAAAGATTGGTTGTAGGCATTACTCGAAATAAAGGCAAAGAAAGTTTTTCAGTTTGTACACGGCCAACATCAGCTTTATCTCTAAAGTTTAGGAATTGGCAATCTTAAAGTATGTTATAATGAGCTTGACTATGACTGGTCATAACTGGAGAGACAGGTATTCATCAGATGTGGACCCGATATGTGCCTAGAGACACCATGCCAATTGTGATGACTGGTCAAGAAGGGCAGCTAGGAGCTCCAAAGCACTCCTTCTACCAGGTGTACCAGTTAATAACGCGATTTTTTTTCAATAGATGGAGTTACACATATGTTGATATATATGCGATTTGATATGTATGCTGTTTTGTTGTATTGACAGCAAGCTTCAAAACTTCATATGACACATTTGCTGAAGGTGTTAACATCATAGATATTTTTACGCTTAAAAATGTCGAATTTCGTGCCAACAAAAGAGCATTTGCCGGAAGTTTTAATTCATTATTTTGAAGAAAAGTGCTGCTGAAAGTTATCGTATACTTCGAGAAGCTTATGGTGAACATGCTCCATCTCAAGATATTGTGGACGCTGGTTTAAACGCTTTAAAGGTGATGATTTTGATGTGAAAGACAACGTCCAGGTCAACTGAAAAAGTTTGAAGACCAACAATTACAAGCATTATTGGATGAAGATGCATGTCAAACTCAAAAACAACTTGCAGAAAGATTAAACTTTGCTCAGCAAACAATTTATGATCATTTACAAGCAATGGGAAAGATTTTAAAGGAAGGAAAATGGGTGCTACATCAACTGAGTGAAAGACAAATGGAAAACCGAAAAGTCATCAGTAAAATGTTGCTTCAACGGCACGAAAGAAAGTCTTTTTTTGCATTGAATTGTGACTGGCGATGAAAAGTGGATTTATTTTGAGAATCCCAAATGCACAAAATCATGGGTTGATCCAAGTCAACCATCAACATCGACTGCAAGGCCAAATCGCTTTGGAAAGAAGACAATGCTCTGCGTTTGGTGGGATCAGGAAGGTGTGGTGTATTATGAGCTTCTAAAACCAGGTGAAACCGTTAATACTGTTGGCTACTGACAACAAATAATCAATTTGAACCACACTCGGTGCCTCACAAGGTCTCTCGGGGAGTGGTGGGGGCCTGGGGGCACCTGGAGGCGAAGGAGCTCGCGGCCCTTCCTGGCACTGCCCAGGAGCTGTGCCGGGTGGGCAGGTGGGTGTGGCGGACACAGGACTCGGCCAGGCTGGGGATAGGGCAGAGCCAAACGCTGTATCTTGCCACAGTGGGTTCTCTGCCAGTTTATTTTTTTTTCTATTAAACACCCACTTTATTTAAAAAAAAAATTTTTTTCCCTATTTTACAGGACAGGAGCCCCTGTCACTTTACAGCTTTTTGGCACAGTCAGGGCAAAACACTTGCTCCTGGTGGAAGACAAAGCACTTGCTGGCCAGATTCAGGGAGCACTTTTTGCAGTGGAAGCAGTAGTCGTGCCAGGACTGTCCTTCATAGGTCACCACATTGGAGCCTTTACCAAACCCAGTGATGGGGTTCTTGCATCCAGCACACTTCTTAGCCACATAGTTCTTGTAGCAATCCACGCAGTAGTACTGGAAATGAATTTATGCCTATAACCCTTAAAAGATGTCAAGATAAGCCTAATCAAATTCAAGCAGAAATTTAGGAACATTTAATACTTTTTATCTATGTATTCTATTTATGCTTTTATAAATTAGTTTACTCTGTATATATTTGATAAAAATTTCATAAGGTTGCCACTTTGGATGGCTGCTATACACATGGAGAAACTCCAAGTCATAGTGTTTGACACCCACTGACAAAGGTCCTTGAACTAGCCAAACATCTTATGAATGTCTTACGGTATTATACCTTTGACAACCAGCCTTAAAAATATGAGGTAGATAGAAAAAAAATGGAGCTTGACTCAGCCCATGCCATTTAGAAGAACACTGATATGTTTATAAGACCGGCAAAAACTATGCCAGGCCCATACATGTCCCAGGACCAAATTATGCTTTCCATAAATCCTAGAAAGTATTCAATACGTTCTGGGATTCAAATAGTAACATTACTTATTATTCTTTCTTTTTTGAGCACTTTACTTTGGAAAGAGGAATAAGAAGAGGGCTTCTGATGAGATGGTAACTGGGGATTTGGCCACTATCAAATGAGTGCATCTTGAGGTTTGAGCTGTGGACTTCAGCAGCCCAGCAGATGCCACTGGCTCACAGTCTCACTGAGTTCACCACCTTTGATTTTGTCACTTGGAAAATGGTAGCTGTACTGATGTTTGTGTGATTAGGGCATGGGAGTTAGAGGAGGCAGACATATTCTCTCTCCTACTCCTTTTAGGCTCCATGCTCCTTATCCCTAGTGTCTAGCATATAGTGGGCATTTAGTAAATATCTTTTGAAATGATAAATATATTTAGAGATGAAATGTCAAGTCCTTTTTTTCATACCTCATGCTGATTCTTCTCCTTGGAGTGATTTTCTTTTTATTCTCTTTATGCAAACTCCTTCTTACTTTTCATTTGTTTATTCATCAATTATTTACTGAGTGCCTACTATAAGCCATACACCATGTCAGGCACTGGGATCCAGCTCTGAACAAGACTTGGCTCAAAAGCCACTGCCTCTGAGAAGCTTTCCCTGGGTCTCTTAAGCAGAAGTTGCTAGGTCCCATACTGTCTCCGCTGTTATAATATTTATTACATTGCATTCTAATCAGCTGTCTCGTTTTTCCTTTACTCTAAACTGTAATTTCTTAGAGGAGAGGAGAGGATTAAATCTTGATTATCACTATATTCTCCTAGCCATCAACATATTATTTGTGATTGTAGTAAATTGATTGCAAAAAAATGACCATAATTCTTCACATTTCCCTGTAGCCATGGCCTCTGCCATTTGATCTTACAGCTCCTACCACCAAGAAGTAGATCTTATTTTCCAACTCCTGGAATCTAGGATGGCCTTGTGACTTTCTCTGGCCAATAGAACATGGTATACCAGATATGAGCCTACATCTCAAGGAAGAACAGCCCTGATCTAGCTGGATGGATGATCAGAGGTCCATGGCTTGATTGCCTTTGTTTCCCCAGCTAATAGCCAAATGCTAAATATGTGAGGAAGGCTATCTTACACCAACAGACTTCAGCCTACTCACCAGATGAACACAAATAGATGGTTGTGCCCTGATAAGATATGCTGAGACGGGCTCAGATCAACCAACTATTCAACTGATCCATTAAACTCATGAACAATAATAATATTGTTTGAAGCCATTGAGTTTTGGTGTGATTTATTTCACAGCAATAACTGATAGATTGGCATTCCTTCTTTTAATTTGTGCTTTCTCCTTGCACATGAACAACAACAACAAAAGGTTGTTTATACAGTTGACTAGAAAACTTAGCACTTTGGGGAAAATCAGTCAATTCCTTGACTTTCTGAAATTAGCTACTACCAGACTGGGCCCTGATAAAGATGATGGACTGACTGAATGTTAGAGCTGAAAATGCTATAGTGGTTATCTTACCCATACACCCCTTCCCCAATTTCTTAAAAAGAAAAGTGAGCCAAGAGAGGTGGTGTAACTTACGCAAAGTTACTTAACCTTTTACAAAGTGCAGTGTCAATCCCAGTCCATTTTGGTGTGGTGCCAGAAGAGAACCATAGGTCTCCACAGCTATAGCACATTTCTCACCTCTCAACCAAGCTTTGATAACTGAAGTCTTTCATTTATCTTCTTTTTCTTAAAGGTACAATTGGCACAAAACGTTCATAAACATAGTCAAACTTAATGAGGAACGCTATAAGCATCCAAGAATGAGATTATCTAATTGCTTCAATTACTAAAAAAATGCAGTATGTGTATTTTCTTCTGCCCCATTTATAATGTTTTTGGACCCTCACTGCAGCCTAAACTGATGCCAAGAGTTCCCCAACAGACAGCTGTGTGTTCATGCACAGCCCCTCAGCTTGAAGCTTATTAGTCTTACAAAAAAACACCAATTTCTCAACTGACCGCATGATTATTAAACTCTGATTTGAAGGATATGATCACTCCTGAGGTTTGTTTGCTAGAGGAATTTCATTTGTCGTGTATCATGTAATTCTTGGATGATCATAATCAAATAGTGCTCAGGCCTAGAAGCTCTTCAAGGAACATCATTTTCTAGCAAGAAAGCTAACACCTTCATCAACAAAATATATTCGAGGCCTAGCACATTTTTGTTTGGTTTAGTAGAAAATAAGGTAAACCTTCTTTGCTGAGTAGGTAAAGGAACCATGGATTGAGGTTTGGGAAGAAAAAGCTGAGGGTTGTAGCTGAAGCATTTAGGTGTTGATACAGTGCTTTTCCAATAAAAGTCAATAGTTGGGAAACTGATATGTGTCCCAGCCTAAATTTACAATAATCAACAGCTAGGAAGACAAAGCATTTGGTATTGATCTACTCTTAGTCAGAAATCAAATGGAACCTAATCTCATGAAAAAGGAAAATTAACTCTTTTGTTAATTACTATAATTATCTTCCCCACATTTATTTTAACAGCAATGTCAGTGGTAGAAAACTATCTCTTTAAGTTGCCTCTTGCTTATTATAAATTGCAAATTCATACAATTTTGATAAATGATTTTATTCTCTCCTTTACACTTGCTTTGGGGTCTTTTGCAACAGATGATTTTTCAGAGAAATGCCTTGGTGACTTAAAAATAAAGAAATGAGAAGAAAGGTCATATCAAAAAGATTAACTATGTGAAGAGACATCAGGCCTTAGAACTACCTATCAATCACAGGGAGTCTCATCTTTCCTTTGATTTTTATTCCAAGGGTGTTCCAGAGCCCTGGAATGTTACAAGCAAAAATTAAGAGGTCATTGTGAGAGGTTTAGAAGTTTTCAGCCAAGGACGACCTCAAACGTGACTTTTGGCTTAAGGCCTGAGTTTTTTCCAATGTTACATCACAGTTAAGATCCACTGTTAAGGAAGTAGAAGAAAATGCTCAGGTTACCACGAACAATCAAGTCTAAAAATAAAGGTTGTTGCTTTGCTGTCCAGACAAATCTCCATTAGTTGCCACAGAGTTCTCAGACCTCCCTGACTACGTCTGTTCCTCTCATGGGCTTTACAAGCCATCTTTTGTCTCCCTCTTTCTGGTTCCTTCAGAAGCCAAGAGAGCTTGGATAAGAGAAAGCGCAATGAATCCTGTCAGGACCAAACAGACAAACAAGAAAAGCCATATTATTAGTTAATTTAAACCTTTTGGGGGGGCTGGAAATACATAACTTCTCCAAAGAGTTGGCTGTTGGCAGAATTTTCCTAAAACAAAATTCTTCACAAAAAATGCTAATCATCTGAAAAGGCATTGCTCCACCAAACTTGTGAAGTAGATGGAATGAAGGTAAACATCAAACTTTACTGCTATTTTACCATGGTTATCAGAATATAAGGAAATTCATTCATTCATGCCTTCATTCATCAAACAGTTATTAGGCATCATATTAGGCATGTGCCAGACCCACATTTTGCCTTCTAATGCTCAGAGACCAGTAGGGGAGGCAGGCCTGTAAACAGATCATAAACTTTACTAAGGACATTTTTTCAGCTCTAGTATTGGGTCTCTTTTAGTAAAACAGTTTTTGTGTCTTACCTGGTGTTCATGGGAAAATCAAATCCTTTACACTGAAAATTTGTAGATTGGAAAGAATGACAACAAAAAAGTGAAGAGTTAAGCTAGAGCAGTGATGGCAAACCTATGACACGTGTGTCAGAGGTGACACGCTAACTCATTTTTTGTTGTTGATTTTTCTTTGTTAAGTGGCATTTAAATATATAAAATAAATATCAAAAATATAAGTCTTTGTTTTACTATGGTTGCAAATATCAAAAAATTTCTATATGTGACACCGTACCAGAGTTAAGTTAGGGTTTTTCAAAATGCTGACATGCCGAGCTCAAAAGGTTCGCCATCACTGAGCTAGAGGCAGGCACATGTTGCCACAGGAGAACACAGAAGGTGATTTGGGAACGGGAGTGGGAGGACTAGAAAAGGCTTGCTGGGAGATGGTTCCTAGGATAAATCCTGATGTAAATGTAAATTGTCTAAAGCAGTTTCATTAACACAGAACATTAGAGAGGGACTAACTCTGCATCTTCCCCATGAAATCTCTGTCATTAGAGAGCAACTATTCATGAGACCATTTGGATCAACTGAACTGTCTTTCAGGATTGCCCAGTATATACTCGGGCAAGACAATGGAGAAGTTTCTATGCATTGTTCAGCTCGTTCATGCTGGCAAATCAACGAACTGCTCTGGCCTATGCAACCGGGGCTATAATGTGGTTTGAACTGTGTTTTGTGGTTCATGTTCATTTGGGTTATTATTACTGATGTTATCTATTGTGGATGCTCTAGTGAAATACGTTTTTGCTTCCTTCCCGGTGAAGAAAAGGAGAATTTTACAAACAAATAGATAAACTTAAAAATTCCCAACAAATAGAAAGTGTGAAGAGACCTGTTTCTTGATAAACACATTGGCATTTTCATTTGGAAGTTTTTTGTTTTCTAATGAATGGCTTTCTTGTTGTTTTCAAGTAGTTCTACAGTACTTGACACTAGACCACAAAATATTGAAAAGATAGGTAATTTTCTCAGTTAAATTGAGGCTTTAAAATTTCCTTGGACTTTTTAGTAATTTTTTCTTGCACATTTTGCACATTTTCCATTGAATACTCTCATGAAGGCAGTTCTGGCTTGTCTATGAGTAACTAGGCACTACCTTGGCTCAGACATTCCTAAATTCATCTATTTTAAGAATTTTAAAGTACCTCTTATCATTTCAGAATTCAGATTCAAAGTCAGGGAAAGAAAGAGAGATATTTGTTCTTGGCCTCAGTCCCATTCTGAACAATATGAGGTTGATATGGTTGATAGCTTGGAGGATGAATTTGGGATGTGTATAGATTTTATGTTAAAACTACTTCCTCTTTCACGAACAAGTAAATGGTGGTTTTGCAACCGTTTTCCCCAACTAAGGAGACATCTATTGTGAAAAGAGCACTCTCTTAGCTCTCACTGGGGTTTTTTTCCTTTTAAATAAAAATAAAACTGTATCTTGTTTGTTGAAGATTAAGATACTTTGGTTAGAAAACCTCCATGGAGAGAGAAAGCCAATAAACACCATGAGACTATTTGCCTCATGAGTTCTTGGAAATATAGGTACCTTGATTGGAAAGGTGAAGCAGGAGTCAAATCCGATTTCCAGTTCATAATGAAAATGAGCTGGGGAAACTGAGGCTTCCAGGCTCCTTCAGGCCTGGAGAAAATCTAACAGGAATTCTTTAGCCCATTGATTTTGCTTTGAGTTTTTCTAGAAATAACTAAAATGACTCCACAGTGAGATTATCAAGACCACATAGACTTTACTTTTTAGACACCATGGTTCCATTGCCAACACCCTCGTCCTCTTCAGAACAGGAAGGGCAGCATAAGGTAGACACTTGTGGAATCTCCTCACTTCCCTCCTAATGTCCTGAGACACTAAAAGTTAGACCTAAGAATTAGTCTTACCTGGGGAACTGACGAGTGTTAGCCTCTTACTCTCCCTCTGCGGGACCCATGGCTGTGTCCTGTTGGATCTCTCGGAGTCTGTGGATCTCACTCACTCTTTCTGGCAAAGCTGCACGTGCTACCATCCTAATAATTTCTTTCATTCTCTAACTTTTCTATTTCATTATGGCTCTTCCTCCATGGGCTCTTGTTTTCAATCAAGTTTTTCTTTAGTGAGAGGTGAGAAAGGCTCCTTTGGTTTTCTTTGCTGTTTGTGCTTCCCCATCACCAGGGGCCATTCCAAACTATCATTTTTAGAGGTCACTTGTTTTGTTCTCCAAGCAGTCGAGCCTGACAATGGGTTAATGACACCCAAACGAGCCATATTAAAATGACGTGCTGTATGATCATAAACAACTAGTGAGTAAAAGGAGAAGAAAGCAAAGAAGCTCCCTTCCAAGAAAGCAACACAGAAATTATTAGTTAAAATGTTAAAGTATATTAGCCAATTACATAAAACCCTTTTATATTGCCTTGCTTCATTTCAAACATGGCATGGGCTATTTTCTCTGTGAACTCAAGTGGAACAAGAAGCTACAGAATGCAATTTGTGTCAGGAGCTGGACTACAGAAGGACAACTAATTCTAATTAGTACAAATTCCCCATGGGCCAGAGGGAGGCCAAGTGCAGGAACCAACTGCCTAATGTTGTTTCTGTCTTGCAACAGGTGGGCCAAGGCCTTTTAAAGGTTGTCATGGCAATAGCTAATGGTAGACCTTTAGCTGGACACCAGTAATTAATTGCGGGGCATGTCTAGCCTTTGAATGTTATATCTTTTAATACATTTCTGAACGAAAAGAAGATTGGCCCTTCTAATTGGTTAAAATTAAAACAGCAGAAGGCTTTGCCAAGAATGACTGCGATATAGTGCAAGTCTGACTTCAGCTTCTCAAACTCAGATTCCTTGCCTATCGCTACATGAAGGAGTAAAGAGAAAGGTATTTACTTCTGATAACATGAATAGTCAGATGAATGTGGGCTGGAGAGCACAATATTCATGCAGTAACCTGTGTGACCAGGTTGTAGGCCTTTTCAGAAGCACAACTTCTAAATACTGACAAATTATCAGAAATATTTGTATGATTTCCTAGTCCCTAGTGTTTCTAGCCTGCAGGGAAGCTAGCACTTAGTTTATAGTGATCAGTGACAGCCTGCCCTTGAGGGGTGGCCCCTGAGCACTGCAGGTTTGGGGATGAGGCTGAGGACTGGGAAGTGGCGGCGCCGCTAAGATGAGGGACTGAAAGAAGACAGCTGCACCTGTGCTCCACAGGAGTCCCCTGCATGCCCAGCTGCAGACCCTGGGCGCCCCCTCCAGCAGTTGTAAGCAGCCCTAGTCAAGCCTGCTTTGACTGGCTACTTGAGAAACAGGGCACAGCCCAGTTTTAACAAAGTGCCTGAGAAAAAAATGAAAAGAGAGAACAGGTTCTGCCCTTTGGGTGTGGAATTGTGCTGTTGCATATTCTGAAATTATAGAAGAACAACCATAATGGGAATAGTAGATAACATGTATTGAGTATTACTGTGTACCAGGCATTGGGCTAAGTCCTTTACGTGCATGACCTTATTTGATTCTCCTAGCAACATTAGGAATGGGTACTATTATTATTCCAATCTTAAGGATTAGGACACTGACATGTAGACAGGTTGTCTTGTCCAGTGTCTCCCAGATAGTAAGGGAGCGAGATGATTTGAATCCAAGCCTGATGCCAAGGCTTGAGCTGTTCACAAAAGAGAAAGCCATCGAAACAGTGAGTTGAGTTGTGTTTATTTACTGTTTAAAACAACCCTCCTGCAAATGATTCAGTCGGACCCTGAACATGAATTCCTCAACCATGACTCCATTTATTGAAAGGATTTTTTTTCCAAGAAACCTTTTAATAATGCTTATATTTCTAATTACAGGTTCGTTCTGACGTCTTCCCTTTCTGTTGGGAAATGCAACTATTTTTTCCCTTGTTCTAGCAATTTAAAAAAGAGTAAATAAGAAAAGAGCCTCCTCATTGTATCAGCCAAAAACACATTTTAAATATTCCAGCCACTTCTCTTTTATTTTTTTGAATGTTTTAGTGAAAAACACTCAGATTCAATCCATTTTAAGAAAGGGATGTTTTAAAAATATGAGGTTCTAAGCAAAATGATGCTGAATTATATATTTATATGGATTAACTTGTTTTCATTGATAATACAGTTTTCCTGGGTAAACAATATACATATGAGTGAAGGAGTTTTTGCTTTGTTTTTTTTTTTTTGTTTTTTTAGATCTTAGTTCTTTAGGTGAACACTTGAGTTTAAAATATTTACTCCTTACTCTCCAAGTGTGAGTGAATAAGTATATGAGGAAAAAGAAAACTAAAGCATCATTAGGAGTACAGTTCCCTGAAAAAAGTCTGAGCACAGTTCTTTGACCATCTTATCATGATATGTTACATGGGCAACAGACCCCCTGCACTGTGATGACATGTCCTCTATGTTCATATATGTAGGCTGTGTACATCACCTTTACCTATACATGTTCAAAGCAGAACAGATTTTTTAATTCATTGTAACAGATGGAAAATTTCTGGGCTGTGGACCACAAAAGGAGAAAGATTTTAGAGAATGTTATTGCTTTAATACTATTCTTTTATCGGGCCCTATTGCTTGGTAAATAAAGCAACATTGGATTCTCCGTGGATTTACTTTCACCAAACAATTGGATTGAAAATGCTCCAGAGAGTTATGAACCCCCGATCCTGTTACTAGAATCGTTTTATTAAAAAAATGCTTTTAACATGACCTCCCAAGATTTCTGACTCTTATTTCTTGGGTGACACTAGAGGCTGAAATGAGGTTCCTTTTAATAACACATTTGCATAAGTCGATCTGAAAGATCCCCATGCGATTACATGACTCCAGGGTTGGCCTGTCATCTCAGAAAAGCCTGAGGTACTCGTCCCAAAGAGATCAAAACTCAAGAATTAACTAGTCTTCATAAAACGAGAACATCTCTAGGAACAGTAAAACAAATGATTATCATTTCTTTTTGGCGTTGGACTCTGCCAAGCTAGAGAAAAACAGAGCTTTCAAACGTTGACAATCTGGTATATTGAAGTATGACCATTATTTTTTATTTTCCACATTTTTGGTCCAAAGACAGTTCTGAGTAATTGATTCCCATAATGAGCTATGGTTCGTTAGTCAATTTAATTTATAATTGAATTGGATGGATGTAACTCTGTGTAAAATTGTCTCTGAAGAATCTGTTTTGTTCGTCTGTTCAACTTCTGACAGGGATGGAAGAAAATCTAAATTATTCTTTCCTGCAAGGGGAAAAATTCAGAGTCTCAGCCTCCCTGGTGAAATTAAGAGAAAAAATATTTTTAATAGTTGCCATGCAAAAATATTATGGCTTTACTAAAATTTATACAAGCATGTCAATTAACACATTCATGGCGAGGCCGGTGGATTCAGGCATCTGAGTAAATGCCTCAGGCAAAGACCTTTCCTGAGCACCGAGAAGGATTTCTCATTATTAGCATGAACACCAGGTCCCTGCATTTATTTACATCAGTTATTGATAAAGATGGTCTTATTGCTACATAAATATGCCCAGAAAACAATAGCTCTAATTTTCCAGGTGTTTTGCAATCACCACAACTTGTATTTTCTATACATTTCTGATAATGGTGTAATTTGGGAAACAATCATTAAAATAACTGTGTATCTTTTTTTCTGAAGTTTTGAAAGACTGTCAGGAAATTTTTAACTTTAATTGTTAACAACAGGCTTGCGTTTTTGCTCAAAGACTTTTCTCTTATTCCTCAAGCCCTTCACATTTAAAACTTTTACAACCATCTTAGCACACACTCAAAACAAAGCCATAATTATGTAAAAAGAAATGTTTTACAGTTAATGCCATCTAAGACACTCACCAAGTGCCAAAATGCATAGGATTTTGGTAAAAAGCAATCTGTTCTTTGAGGATAATGCATGCAAACTACTCTTGTGCAAAACCTGAGGCAGGAATAGTATACCGCCTCAGATCGCACCTATGGAGCTGCCTTTGATACTATGCCCAGAAGTGGGTTACAGGCTGTGATTTGAATGAAGTTTAATCATTTTTAGAAGCGAAGGGCCTTTAGGGTACTCTTGTTCCATAAGACTTATTATATCTAAGAAAGACGAAGGCATAGGCTTCATTCTTCCTTGTTAACAATAGTAATACAGTAATGATCTCTAATGATGGACTGTTGTGTGAAATAGACGGACTGGGGAGAAAAGCTAGATGAAAACAGCTGTCATTTTACATCGTCAAACCCAATCTTATGTGCACAAAGAGATCATGAATTCCCATCCCATAATCTGATGAAGGCGGCATTATATCACTGTATGTCCACTGCCATTTGTATGGGCTTTAATCTAATCCCGTGCAAATGCTAAAAACATACATTTCAGTTAGTTACAATGATATGAATAAATAAGGTTGAATTACTGTGGGTCAGAATATAAAGTTCAAATGTTACAATTCCCAAGAGAAGGGTCTTTTGTTGTTTCTCTCTGCTCACATACTCCTGACTACTCTCTCATACCCTCATACCTTGACCTTCCTAGGATTTTTACCAGTTTTTTTTCTTTTTTTCTGACACAGACCCCCCCCCCCTAAAAAAAGATATTTCATTGGGAAAAAGACTTCCCCAAGGAGGCAGGCTTGACTTCAGCTCTGATTCTAAACAAAGCAGGAATTAGCTTTATCTGGCAAACAAAACCAGCAGAGATCACTTAAATTCATAATTGTTACATTCCTCCTGAAGAATTTTTCAAGAGATCTCATCTTTTATGTAAGTCAGCTGTGTAAAATGGATTGAAAGGTGAATCTAACAAAATATTCAAACCCACATCAATCATTCATACATAATGCACAGTTCAATGAGGGCCGACTCCGGAGCCCAGATAAGCAGTGTCACAGTAAGTTATGTTTTATGGCAGCAAAATCAGTTGTGATCAATCACCTAGTAACCAGGAGAAGTTACAGTTTTACTTTAGTCCTTAAACTCTTTTGGGTGTACTTTGAAAAGTATTGTTTTTATCTAAAGTAGTAGATCAATACCGGTGATCAATAAGCATTCATTTCCAACTAACAAAGACAATGGTAAGTGAATTCCTTTAAACATTTTCATAGAAAGGACTGTTGGGTTGAATAGTAGATCATTAATATGTCAAATTTTAAGCAGGGTATCTTAAAAATCTCCTCTAGGACAACTCTCAAAGAATGCCCTTGTTCTTTGAGACAAACTGTTCCATTTTTAGGATTTCCAGTAAAATCATCAAAACCTCATCTATTGATAGGTCCTGCAGTTTCAATCCAGATCCAATAAAGTGTAAATCATTATTTATTGATAGTTTTGGTCTTTGTGAAATTTTATAAGGCATTTGGGGTGCTGAGGCGAAAGCTCTTGCAATGACACTAGTGAATATCAGAATGGAAAATAGTGGGGTTCTGTTCATGGGCCCACACTTACTGCCAGGCATGAAATCATGGAAGGAGGCCTGCTTACTGGTCCTGCGATCAGGAGAAAAAGGAAGATTTGGACATTAATGGCAATGGGCAATCTTTTCTAATTGTTCATTAGTTTGCATGCTTTCTCTTTAACCACTTTTTTGAGGGTAGGGACTGTGGCTTTATACTTCATTGTATTCAGAAATTGCTAGTGTATATTTTGCACTGACAAAGATATTAAGGAATTATCCACTGTAAATATTTCTCCAGTCCCTTATATGTTTGACTTAAAAGCCACAGCTATCATTGATTCAGTGACTTAACTTCTAGACAACCGAGGGTTGGCCTGGATGAGAGATAGATGAGAACTGATAGGCATTCCAAGATCAGAGGGACCATAAGTGGCCTTTAAATGAGTAATAGGCTTCAGACTGAAAGTGGAGAAAAACAGGGTGGAAAGTGAAATGGGAAAGAAGGAAGGGACTCGCTCATTTCTGGACAAATGTTTTCCAAGCTCTTTGGATTGAACACCCGTAAATAAAAAAAACCTTTGACCGTATCTCTATGGATATTTATTAGTTACATACATGTGCCATTATTACCAGTTAATATCACAAGCATGGCACTCTGAATTAAATATCATTTATGACAATCAATGTGGCTGCCTTAATTTTTTTATTTTTGGTTGACTTATCATCATAGACAATTATATTATCCTTATTTTAGGTGGTAATGTGGCTTTTGAGGAGCTCACACTAGAAGCATCCATGTCTCAGCTCATGCTTTCATTGCTGGTGTCATCTTTGATCTATCATTTTTATAATCTGCATTCATTGCAATCTATAGTTTTGCAGCAATTTAAAAGCATAAGGTGTCCATTTTGTGAGATTAGTATGTAACTACAGTTAGATAACAGACTCCACGAATCCATTTTATCAGTACATGTAACCCCCAGTAAATGCTGTGCTAGCACCTCCTGCCCTCTGAATCCACTGGTTGCTGCTCAAGGCTGTCCCACATTCACACACATCAGCATGGGCTTGAGTGTCAATTCATACAGCAAATACTTGTAAAGCTTACTTTTTACATGAATGTAAGTGAACATCCCAATATTTCCTCCTGCCTCCAAAAAGATCATTCTGCACAGCCCATTTTAGAGAACGCAGAGCTAGACTATGGGGAAAATACCCCAATGTTCTCTGGGCATTAACAAACATTGTCTGACATGAACACCAGGATACTGAATTCCACACTTCCTTTTGGGGGAAGGCAGGCTTATATTATAGACAAAGAGAGTCACTTCTGCCTGCTCTCCCTTAAGCAATACACAGGGTTAGAAATTTATCCACTTATTAATTCTATAAATATTTACTGGGAACAAGCTATAAGTCTGGCATTCAGTCTTTCTGTCCTTATGGAATGTATGGTCTAATGGAGGTGATAATACATTGGAATAAATACACTAATGGCAGCAAACGCAGTTGCTCTGTGCACCAGGAGGGACAGAGCTGAGATGTGTAAGGTCAAGAAAAGCTCCCTAGAGGAAGTGATGTGGAAGTTGAGATGAATTCATTGAGCAGTAAAGACTGAACAATTCTTTAGCTATGTAAATATTAACAAACGTATTGTTAATGGTGTTGCTGATGATTTTGAAGATCATCTCTCTTTGTGCCATCAACATATGCATAGAGAAATTGAAAGAGATTGCTTTTCTTTGCTGTCCTCAAGCTGCCATCTTGTGAAAAGAAAGCAGCCCCAAGCCTTCCTTCTGTTTGTTAGTCTCAGTTCAAAAACTGTCCAAATGAATACAGATGTGGAGTTTCGTATTCTTAGTAGGGAAGATGGGCTATGGAAAATTATCTTAGAAGTAGTCAGAGGAGTCCATAAAAAGCACCATTTTTAAAGAAACAGGCACTGGCTGTTAAGGGGATAAAGGACTGGATGCTGTAAAAACCTAGCTGTTTTAGGCATTTCATCATACAAGGAAACAGGCGGCTTATTCCCATTTTTGGATACACTAATACCTGCTGTGCTGAAATTAAACATTGCATGAAACAGGTATTTAGAATGCCCATCAGAAAAAAGATTAAAAACAGTAAATCTCAGGCCCATGAGGCCCAGACGAAACCTGGCAAGCAGCCTATTCTGCAAAAGACTCCCTACTTTTAAAGACAGCAAACTTCAGCCTGGCCAGGCAAGACCACGTACAAACAACGGAAAAGAATCTTTTCTTTTCATTTGTATAAAGGGTACTGATGCCTAAATTGTTTCTCAGCTAAGGCAAAATTTATTCCCAAATGAGAGAACTTAATCTCCAGAAACAAGAGTGTGAAAAACCTACCAAAGGGAATAATGTGCAAGGAGAATACCTCTTGGGAGGATGCAGGGGAGTCCACATGGAGATGCCTGAAGGATCTGGTCTGCATGTGGAACAGACTACCTCCATCTCTCAAAGTGTGTGCTCCTGTGATCCCACCACCTTCACTGATTTCACCACAACGAGAGTTGATTTTCCTCCAAGTAAACAGCAAAACAAATATTAGTTTGTGATTCTGCTTAACAAGTCTGAAAATGCATGAGAAAGGCAAACATAATTTAAAGTTGGCATTAGAAAGCTAAGGGTATATAATTTGGAACAGATGATATTTTTGTGCACATTGTCAAGTTGTAGTTTATCTTTGACTTTTATGTGTGTTTTCCCTTTTGGGTGTATTTTTATCCAATACTGTTCCAGATTTATATATGTAATATAACCTAGAGAATGATGTACAGTATGCAATACTGGAATTGTTGGTACAATCCATTTACAATAATAAAAAGTTAAAAAGACAAAATGTAATGGTAATAGTAAACAAAAGAAATCAATGCTTTTCCAGTTTCTCATTTCTAACTTTTCATTCTTTAGCATTTCCTCTAGTGAGTATCAGTTGACTGTTTTAAACCCTTTCTCTTTTTACCTTCCCTTCCATTTATTCTCCTTGACATTGAATTCTTCTAGAACCCTAACTCCCCAAACATTTCTTGTTTTCATATTTATAAGCTTTAAAATTATAATGTTTTTCATTTTTAAATATTCCATTTTCCATATTTTTCTTGTCATTACCTTTAGTTTTTTTCTCTCCATTTTCAGTGTTTTGGAAGCATCTTTTTTTGTCTCCACACTTTCTTCCTCCTTCTCATATTCTTTCTTTCTCTAGTTTCTACCTCAACTTGTCTCTTCTCTTTACCTGTTTCACTCTTCAATTATGCCTTTTTCTCTAGTTTTTCATCAGCTTCTTCCCCCGTCCCTTATTCCTTTTGTTTTCTTCCTTCCTTCTATAAATTTATCTCTACTTCTTTCTCTGTGTTTTTTTTTGCCTTAAAATGTATTCCATTGTAAGTGCTACAAGTATAAAATTGGTTTTCTTTGAAATACTGAGAGCACAGAAATGTATAAGGAAATAAATCATTCATAGAAATAATATTATATCAGAAACAAGTATGTTCTGCAATATTAGAACAGGTCTTAGAATTGTACTGATCATAACCTTTTATAAGTTTATAGATACTAGATCACTGAACTGAAGGAGCTTTTAGCTTATAAATATGTCATTTTATCCCAATCTATATATATCTAAGAAGGTTATTAGAACCTATCAACTACATATTGTAAACTCACCAAATTTACTTGTACTCATAGAATGTTATGCTTTGGAAATTTGTAGATTTTCTGATTGGGCTGCTAATGGCCTTCTGGCCTTAAAACATTGTAGGCACATATCAAAGGCAGCTACTTGTTAGAGTTGAGAAAGTAGCTCAGATCCAAAGAATGGGCATTGGAAACACTTGATATCAACCTTGGGGACTAAAGTCAGGCCCCACTCAAAGAATCTGTAGAAGAATTGAGCAAATTGCTCCCTTCATTTGAGGTGTGGTGGTGAGAAAAATCAAGAAGCTACTAATGTTAATTGCAATGTTTTAGAAGTAAAATAAAGAAATCCTAGTAGGTTGAACAGAGATTGCTAAATCAAAAAGGAATTACCCGGTACTTTTTTGTCATGTTTTTCTAAATTTAGGTTGATAGGTCTACTGTATTGACTCCTTTTAAAATTTGTTCTTTATACAAGGGAGAAATAAGTTGGGAAGTGTGCCTTAATTTCCTACAGAGCATTTAGAATGTGTGTGTGTGTGTGTGTGAATGAAGTTTACTTTAAAGACTCAAACTCCTTGTGGCTTCTGGCACCCTCTTAGTTTACAAATCAGTGTTAAAGAACTAGTGAGTGGTCTAGATTGCAAATGCCTTGAGGACAGAGACCACAGTCCTCTCACTAATTCTTAGGAGTGGGGCTCAGACCTCTGGTATTTAATCCATCAGTAGTTTTCACTAGGTTAGGCTCTTACCGCTCAGGCTTGTTTCTCACTTGGCTTTGGCTCTGTTCTGCTCCATATGACATTTTCATTTCAGAATCTAGGATCAGAAGTAGCAGGAACCCTCTGGAATATGCCATTTTTTTCTGGCAGAGACAAAAAATACAGGAGAGAGATAGAGAAAACATATGTAATGATCCTTAAAGATTTTACTCAGAACAGGTGTACCAGACATTCACTCTCATTTCATTGGCCAAAGCTAATCATATGATCAAGCCTAATGCTTCTCCCAAGGAAGGTGTTGTAAGTCACATAGCAACAGAATATTCTTACAGGGAAAGGAAAGTAAATAACTGTCAACAATGATATGATTTCCATACATAATAAATTCTATTGAATTGAATCATAATCAGAAGCAGTTAATGCCCACTATATTCTATTGAAAGTTTTAAGAATTTTTTCTTTACTTATCTTCCTCAGCAAGATCCTCCACTTACAAGAGGAGTTGAATAACATCATCAGACTGAGTGCTTAGTAGTGATTCAACAGGCATATATGATTGAGAAATGGTTAAACAATAAAGATAATATGACACAGGAAGAATTATAGAATTATTATATATTTTTAAGAACTAGGGAAAGATGTTTGATGGAGTACTCAGGTCAGAAATTGCTCTATTCCCATTCAAATCCAGAGGAATTTTTAAAAGTTCCCTTCATTACAACCACCATAGAGGGAAGAACCATGTGATTTCATAGACTGTTAACCCTGACACATATGCGCCAGTCTTTGCACAGGTAGCTGCGGCAGCTCATCAAAGCATATTGTTATAGCCAAATGTGGTTGAAAAAAGACCCAGGACCCAAAAGTCTGAACTTTCTCTGACTTCCCTAACAAGGACACTTTATAGCCCAGGTTCCTGTCCTTCCTGGCCCCAGCACAGTTCCTGAATGTGTTTGTTCTTAGATTACTTTTCCTTCTCCACCAGACTGCGTGAGGGCTGGCGCCCCGACACAAGGTAGGTGCTCAGTAAGTATTTGCTAAATGAATCAATAAATGTTGAGCAGTTGCTGACATAGAGGCTGAGGATTCTCTACAATTAGCATATCAGTCTAGATAAAAGGAAATGATTGACTTGGTTTAAACTCCTGTGGACTGTACACTAGCCTAAATGGTATTGCAATAGACTGAAACCTGACATACCAGGCAAATGAGCAAAGATTTAATTCAGCTTCCAAATACAAGGAAACTTTCCTTTATCCCAGGTCCATATTGTGGTTTGATTTGTATCTTAATTGTAGCCAGTTGTCAATGGCCATATCTATATTGAAATTATTTAGCTTACTCTGTATATTTCATTGCATAACCTGTAATTAGACATTCTAAATAATTTCCATTTTTATTACATTTTTAAATAAATTTAAAAGAAATCTTTTCTGGCTAAGAAGTTCTAAAATGGATGGCGCTAAACGGACCTTCATCATGTATCCAGGTTGTCAGAGAAGAAAGATCATAAGGAACATAATACCCCTCCCAGAGCAAGGCCTGAGCCCCTTCAGGTGGTCCCCCACCACACAACAACCTTGCACACAATAAGCACCCAATAAATATGTGCTGAATTAAATGGGAAAGTTAGAGACAGGTCATGGTGATCAGATAGAAAGGCTAACTCACATCCGGTCCCAGAAATCCCAAGACTGATCACCAGCTAAATATGTCTGAGCAACTCATTAAAAACCAGGGGAAATGCAGGAGAGCATTTCTTCCTTACCCCATTACTCTATGGGAAATATAAATGAAATAGATCATTTACATAACGGCATAATGTGCCTAGATATAACAGATTATTTGCATAACTGCATAATGCCACTAATCAGGAAAAAGCCTTAAATATTTCTGGCTATGAACATACTGAATTATATAAGGTATGCATATCAACCAATAATCAAAGCCTTCTCTTTTTTGTAACTTGTATCCCAATAGGGAGAAACAAATCTACTACAGCAATGAATGAACCTCCCAGCACCATTAAGTGAGGAAGAGAGTGCTTGTGAGACAGAAGTCTGCAGGATCTGGGTTCAATGTCCCCAAACCCACGTAATTTTCCAGCATCAGGAGCAACTGATAAGGAACTGTACTCATTGGAGCACAAGTACAAGGCCATTTGCAAATGATTTTAGAGTGAATAATGAGGAAGGAAGGACAAGGCTATTCTCTTAGGTATCAAATGTCTTAACTTTCTTGTTAACAATGATAGCACTTGGAGGCTCTAGCAGGACGAGGGAAGAGAGGAAAGGCAGCATGGTTTAGTGGGCTGTAAGAATCTTTTCTTTCAGAGTAGCTATGCCAGGTTATGTGTTTTTTACCTTAGTGCAAAAGTTCTTAGTGTGTACAACTCTGCTGAGTTCATTATATTTTTTAATGTACCTCAGATTCATTTGAGATCCTGATTTCCCAGTACAAACTAGAGTCACAAATATATAATTATTCTCATAAATAACTCAGCACCTTATATTTCAAACAAGTTTTCCCAGAAGGCACAAGTGCCCTATATTAAATTCTTTTAAGTGTAAGTTGATTAAGGTAAAAATTAGTTGTTATTACCTTATGGACATTTTAGTTTTAGCAGCAATTCAAAGCCAGGTCTATCACAAGTAGATTTGTTGCCGCCCACAGGTATAATCATCAGGAAAATTAATAATCATGTTCAGTGTGACTATAAATCATTGTGGTTTAGGCAATTAATTTCTGTAGAAAAATGAAAGATCTATAAGTATTATTACTGTGCAAACTACATGTTGTGAAAACCCAGATCCAACACAGTCAAATTGCAAATGCAGGGTTTCTAATTTCAGAGTGTGATAATGTGGGGGTCATCAGAGGCAGGGAAGTTGACGATTCTGAATAAATGATGTGGTAATTTTTTGCAGTTTATGACTGTAGCTTTCAGTGCATATAGTGTACAGAATCTCTAAACCAGATGCAATAGAAAGAGTTGGTAAATTTTAGTAAAGGCAGAGAAAGAGACAAGAAGAAAATGCACATGGGGATACTTGAAAGAGCCCACCCCCAAGGCTGGACAAATATGCTGAGATCCTTAGTGTGAGGCACACTGCTGGCAGACTTGCTTCCACAAGACTTTTATTCTGGCTCCTCTGTTCAGTGTGCAAAGTCAAATGAGGAAAACAAAGGCCTCTCATAAAAAGATAGTACTCATTTGTGAATACTAATGATGTACCAGTCTCCTGGGCACTTATTATCTCATTTAATTCTCATAACTACTTTATAAAGTGTGTATGATTATCTACATTAACAGATGAGAAAAGAAACTCCAAATGGTTAAATAAATTGTTCAAGGACAGAAAGCTGGGGGCTGGTGGAGTCAGGAAACCCATCTAAGTTGACCTCCAAAGTCTATGGCCTTCTGCTCAAATGTCATTCTCTGCTTTGATTCCTTAACTTTTCCTCTTTTTCTTTCTTTCTCTTGCACACGTATACTACTATTATGTGACTTCCTTTGTCATATTTTTCTCTATATTTTTATGCCTTTCCCTTGTTGATGTTTGAGGTTTCCTACTGATGCCTCAGAGTGTTTCTTAGACAATTAAATGGTGTCTCAGCTCAAAAGATTGCTGCCCCTTTGTGTAATGGTGACATTGGTAGGTGTGAGGATTTGAAGAACAGTATATATTTTTTTATAGTTGTAGGTATTCTTTTTCCAAGCCTAACTTAGTCTGTATATCCTTTGTCCCATTCCATCCTAATTTAGTACAATTTCTTTCGTAACAAACACTACATCTTTTTTTTTGTTTTGTTGTATCCTGTGTTTTCTAACATAAGTTATGTCCTACTTCATGGTTTAAAGAAACCATACAGATAACATAAAGATCAAAAAAGAAATGGAGAAAGGAAGGAAGGAAGAATAAAGAGAACAGGAAGGAGAAAGAAAAAAGAAAAAAAAGGTTGCAGAATTACTGTTCATATTAAAAAAGACTTGTCACTTTTTGCAAGATTCACCATAGTTTTCTTTAAATAAAAAATTAATTCAAAATGGTGACTGCTATTTGATTTGTGCAACTTTTTGGAAAATCACTCATTGCATTAAATGTACCACCTCTATAATTAGTTCAGCAATACCTCATTTTATAGAACACAATTTATGGTTAACAATGTAATTTTACCAACCCAACTCATTTGACTCTCAGAAAAACTACATGGGTTTGTAATACAGCTTGTTATCTGGTATTGAGATCCCTCCTACTTTGTTCTTATTTCTCAGGATTGTTGCAGCTATTTGGGGTCTTTTTTTATTCCAGATGAATTTTTGGAGAGTTCGTTCTAGGTCTGTGAAATATGCTGTTGGTATTTCAATGGGGAGTGCATTGAATCTATAGATTGCTTTGGATAGTATGGATATTTTAATGATGTTGATTCTACCAATCCATGAACACTGTATGTTCTTCCATCTGTTTATGTCTTCCTCTATCTCTTTTTTCAGTGTCCTGTGTTTTTCGCATATAAGTCTTTTACCTCCTTAGTTAAGTTTATTCCTAGGTATCTTAAATTTTTTGGTGCGATGGTAAATGAAATTGTTTATTTAATCTCTCTTTCTGTAAGTTCACTATTTGGTGCATAAAAATGCCACAGAGCCCTAACCGGTTTGGCTCAGTGGATAGAGCGTCAGTCTGCGGACAGAAAGGTCACAGGTTTGATTCCAGTCAAGGGCATGTACCTTGGTTGTGGGCACATCCCCAGTGGGGGGTGTGCAGGAGGCAGCTGATCGATGTTTCTCTCTCATTGATGTTTCTAACTGTCTATCCCTTTCCCTTCCTCTCTGTAAAAAATCAATAAAATATATTTTAAAAAATGCCACAGATTTCTTGGCATTAATTTTGTATCCTGCTACATTGCCGAATTCATTTATTAAGCCTAATAATTTTTTTGTTGGAGTCCTTAGGGTTTTCTATGTACAGTATCATGTCATCTGCGAATAATGACAGTTTTGCGTCTTCTTTTCCAATTTGGATGCCTTTTGTTTCTTCTTTTGTCTAATTGCTATGGCTAGCACTTCCAGAACTGTGTTCAACAGGAGTGGTGAAAGTGGGCATCCCTGTCTCATTCCTGTTCTTAGGTGAAATGGTTTTAGTTTTTGCCCATTGACTATGATGTTGGCTGTAGGTTTGTCATATAAGGCTTTTATTATGTTGAGGTATGATCCCTCTATTCCCATTTTGCTGAGGGTTTTTATCAAGAAAGGGTGTTGGATTTTGTCAAATGCTTTTTCTGCATCAATTGATATGGCTATGTGATTTTTATCTCTCAATTTATTTATGTGATGTATCACATTTATTGATTTGCAGATATTGTACCATCCTTGCATCCCTGGGATAAATCCTACTTGGTCATGGTGTATGATCTTTCTGATGTAATGCTGGATCTGATTTGCTAGAACTTTGTTGAGGATTTTGGCATCTATGTTCATGAGGGATATTGGCCTGTAATTCTCTTTTATTGTGTTGTCTTTATCTGATTTTGGTATTAGGGTGGTGCTGGCTTCATAGAATGAGCTTGGAAGTGTTCCTTCCTCTTGAATTTTTTTTGAATAGTCTGAGGAGGATAGGTTTTAGTTCTTCCTTGAATGTTTGGTAAAACTCCCCTGTGAAGCCATTTAGCTCCAGGCTTTTGTTTGCTGGAAGCTTTTTGATGACTGCTTCAATTTCCTCCATAGTTATCAGCCTATTGAGATTTTTAGATTCTTCCTGATTGAGTTTTGGAAGGTTGTATTTTTCTAGGAATTTGTCCATTTCCTCCAGGTTATCTAGTTTGTTGGAGTAGAGTTGTTCATAGTATTTTTTAACAATCCTTTGTATTTCTGTGGGGTCTGTTGTTATTTCTCCTCTTTCATTTCTGATTTTGTTTACTTGGGTCCTCTCTCTTTGCTTCTGGGTGAGCCTGACTAGACGTTCATCAATCTTGTTTATCCTTTCAAAAAACCAGCTCTTGGTTTCATTGATCTTTTCTACTGTTTTTTTTTTGTCTCTATGTCATTTATTTCTGCTCTGATCTTTATAATCTCCTTCTTTCTGCTCACTCTGGGCTTTTCTTGTTGCTCTCTTTCTAATTATTTCTGCCTGGTACCAGCACAAGAACAGACATATAGACCAATGGAATAGAATAGAGAACCCAGAAATCAACCCAAACCACTATGCTCAATTAACGTTTGCCAAAGGAGGAAAGAACATACAATGGAGTCAAGACAGTCTCTTCAATAAATGATATTGGGAAAATTGGACAGATACATGCAAAAAAATGAAACTAGACCACCAACTTACACCATACACAAAAATAAACTCAAAATGGATAAAGGACTTAAACATAAGATGGGAAACCATAAACATATTAGAGGAACCCACAGGCAGCAAAATTTCAGACATATGCCGACACAATAGCTTCACTGATACAGCTCCTAGGGCAATGGAAACTAAAGAGAAAATAAACAAATGGGACTACATCAAAATGAAAAGCTTCTGCACAGCAAAAGAAACCATCAACAAAACAACAAGAAAGCCCACTGCATGGGAGAACATATTTGCCAATGTTATCACCAATAAGAGTTTAATCTCCAACATTTACAGGGAACTCATATAACTTAACAAAAGGAAGATAACCCAATTAAAAAATGGGCAATGGACCTAAAATAGATACTTTTTTGAAAGAAGACAGAAGGAAGGCCAAGAGACATATGAAAACATGCTCAAAGTCACTAATCATCTGAGAGATGCAAATCAAAAGAACAATGAGGTACCATCTCACACCTGTCAGAATGGCTATCATCAACAAATCAACAAATGACTAATGCTGGTGAGGATGAGGAGAAAAAGGAACCCTTGTGCACTGCTGGTGGGAATGCAGATTGGTGCAGCCACTGTGGAGAACAGTATGGAGTTTCTTTTAAAAACTAAAAATGGAACTCCCATTTGACCCAGTAATCCCACTTTTAGGAATATATCCCAAGAAACTAAAAACACCAATCAGAAAGGATATATACACCTCTATGTTCATAGCAGCACAATTTACCATAGCTATGATTTGGAAACAGCCTAAGTGCCTATCAGCAGATAGAGGATTAAAAAACCTTGGTACATCTACACAATGGAATACTACGTTGCAATAAAAAAGAAGGAATTCTTACCATTTGCAACAGCATGGATGGACCTGGAGAGCATTATGCTAAGTGAAATAAGTCAGTCAGAGAAAGGTCAATATCACACAATCTCACTCATTTGTGGAATATAATGAACAACATAAACTGATGAACAAAAGCAGATACAGAGACAGAGAAGCATCAATCAGACCGTAAAACCTCAGAGGAAAGGTAGGGAGGGTGGGGGTCAGGGGGAGAGATCAACCAAAGGACTTGTATGCATACATATAGGCCTAACCAATGGACACACACACCAGGGGAGTGAAGGCATGAGTGGGTGGGGGGGGGCAATGGGGGAATAAGGACACATATGTAATACCTTAATCAATAAAGAAAAAAAAACCTACATGGGCTGGGTGGCGGAAAAGTCTTATTTCTGGTTTTCACTCAGGAAAAACCGTAGATCCATGAGGGATGAAGTGACTTTCTTAAATCACACACCAAGAGGTGACAGAGGATAGGACTCAAACCCAGGTCTCTGATTCTAAAGCCAATGTTCTTTAAATTGCATGCACGAACTTTTTCTTTCAGACGTTTACTCCTTTAGGTTATAAATTAACCCATATTCTGTTTCTGTCTTTCTGTTGGAATTACTCTGGTTAATGCAACCAGCACCCTCCCAGTTATTCAACCCAATGGACACTGTTCCTTCCTACTTACCTTAACTGATCTCCAGACATTTTTGACAGCATTGAAATTTCTTCTGTGTTTTCAGAGACATTTTCTCCTCCAACCTCTCATAACATTCTTTAGCACTCATTTTTACCTGTCCTTTCTTCTTCTTCTTCACACATTTAATTGGTAATTTGGTTTTGGCCCATTTCTCACTTTAAGCAATCTCCTTGTACAATTTTCTTACCTCTCCTGGCTAAATCATGCTTTTCTTTAAGAATGCCTTGAATAGAAGTTCTCTGATGCTATCTATGACCTCCTATCCCAATGTGCACAATTATATTTTTTTCATTTAAGTTTTACTTCATTTCAAAGAGATTCAAGTAGGGACCTTCTTTTAGACCTCCGGCTGTATAAGGCTCACAGAATCATTTAGTCTGTCCTTGCCAAGGCATTAGGGGTGAATTAATTAAATGTTTGACCAAATATAACAGGCTAATTTTTAAGTTGATAATTTTGTATGGCCCGTGAATGATGTTATAAATATCCAAATGGCACTTGGCAGAAAAAAGGTTCCCCACCCCTGTTTTAGACTCTCACAACATTTTGAAATGCCTTTATTTACACTTTCATCCTTGTATTGTATTAGTTAAATTTTTGTTACAAGATTGTCCTTGAGAGTAAGGACTCTAGATATATTTACTATGACACTTTAAGATCTAAGACACTTTCAGCACACAGTACTTGGTAGACACATAATTGTTTAATGAATAATGAGTAACAAAAAGGAACCTAAAGTACCAAACCATCCAATATGAGTCCAACTCACTGGATTACAAAGTGAATGTGGAAGTGATTCTTCTGATTGTTCGGTGCAAGTAAATGTATAAACAGACCATTTTTTACAATGTTTATTTATTAGTTGAAAATATAAATAGTCCAATGGTGTTAAATCACCTAGAGAAGAAAATGAACAAATAAAGGATGTACCATATTTTTCCATGTATAAGATGCCCTCAAGTATAAGACGCCTCCCGATTTTCCAAACCAAAATTAATAAATCAATATTTTAAACATTTTGCTGGTTTTCCTCTTAAGGTCTTCTTTTTTGACATCTTAAGGGGTTGTTCTTCCTGTTTTCTCCACTGTCTGATCGTACACTCAGTGGGAGGAGGTCCAAATGGTCTCTCTGCAGCTCTATTTCCATGCTCTTTTGCATAGCTGATTACATTCAGTTTGAATTTTGCAGAGTAAGACAATCATTTACCGGTATTTATCTTTTTATTTTTTGACATCTTTATGGGCTCTGAACGCTCAGGTCCCTGTTGTATTTGTGCACTCTCCACCTCCACTGCCAATTATGGTATCTGCTGATGTCAGTAACAATAAGGCTCGTGAATGGAGGAAGCCTCTTGACAAGGTATGCACAGCTCCCTCCTCCACTGACATCCGTGTATAAGATGTCCCTAGATTTTCAGTCTAATGATTTTAGAAAAAAATAGCATCTTATACATGGAAAAATATGGTAGATTTTAATATAGCACCAAGGTGTACCTAATCTCATATATTTAAAACACTCTGTCAATTATAAATCATTATACAAATATTAATGGCTTATCATCATAATTAGTCATCATCACCTGGTAAGAGATACCAGGTGAAATGATAAATATTTACAATGAGGGTGGGCCAATTTTAGCCTGAAATATTTCCACTTTTCCTGGCTTTTGTGTTTTTCATTTGTTATCTGAACATTTGATAGACTGGTTCACCTTTTGAAGTTTAAGTAGACTCCTGTCATGGGGAGAAGAGGGAGAAGAAAAAAATATTTTGTGAGCTCAGAGAACATTTGGAGGGTAGAATTGAGGTATTTTACAAAATTTAGAGCAAGTCAGTTCTTCTCTAGTATATTTTCCTTCACTATTCACTATTTTTTATACATGTATTGTATAATTCATGTGTAATTCACACATCTTAAGTGTACAATTCTATGAACTTTGGCAAATATGTGCAGCAAACATCCTTATCAAGAAAGGGAACATTTCCAACACTTCAGAAATTTCCCTCATGTTCTCTTCCAGTCAATCCTCATCCCCATAGGCACCCACTGTTGTAATTTCTAATTCCATAGATTAGTTTGGTCTGTTTTGGAACTTCATATAAATGGAACTATACTGTCTTACTTTGTGTCTAGTTTATGAGTCAACACAATGGTCATGCAATTCATCCATATTATGGTATGTTTCAGTAGTTTGTTCCTTTTAATTGTGTGCTGCTGCATTATATGACTATACCACAATTGGTTTATCTACTCTCCTATTGGTGCCATTTGAGTTGTATACAGTTTTCAAGTATTACAAGTAAAGCAGCTATAAACATTCAGGTGTAAGTCTTTTCTGCAAGTATATGTTTTAATTTTTCTGTAGTAAATCTGTAAGAATGGAATTACTGGATATGTGTATGTTTAAGTTTATAAGAATTCCAAAACATTTTTCCCGAATAACTATACCATTTTATACTCTCCTCAGCAATATATGAGAACTAGAGGCCTGGTGCACAAAATTTGTGTTCTCAGGATGGAGTCCCTCAGCCCGGCCTGCACCCTCTTGCAGTCCAGGAGCCCTCAGGGGATGTCCAACTTGGGTATAGTGGGCCTAAGCCAGCAGTAGGACACCCTTAGCACTGCCGTGGAGGCGAGAGAGGCTCCCACCACCACCGCTGTGCTTGCCAGCTGTGAGTCTGGCTTCTGGCTGAGTGGCCTCCCCCTGCGGGAGTGCACTGACCACCAGGGGCACTTCTGCGTTGAGCATCTGGCCCCTGATGGTCAGTGTGTGTCATTGCAACCGGTCGTTCAGCCATTTGGTCAATTTGCATATTAGCCTTTTATTATATAGGATTATATAGGATTCCAGTTATACCACATTCTGCCAACATTTAGTGATACCAGTCTTTTTATGTTAACCATTATAGTAAATATGAACAAGATCTAATTGAGATTTAATTTGCATTTCTTTGATGACTATTGAGTGATGTTGAATCCTTTCCATGTCCTTACTGAATTTTTGTGTAGTGTCTGTCTGTCTAAATCCTTTTCTCTCTCTTTCTTTTTTGAAATTGAATGGTTTTTCTTATTGAGTCCTAAGAATTCTTTATGGATGCTGGATACATGTCTCTTGTCAGATGCACACACACACACAATGGGAGTGGGAAAAGGAGAAAATATTGAAAGAATAACTTCCCTAACACTATCTTTTAATGAACAGATGTTTTTATTTTTGATGAAATCCAATTTATTATTTTTTTATGATTAGTGCTTTTTGTGTTCTGTCTACAAATGTTTTCTGGATATGAAGATCATGAAAATATTCTCCTACATTTCTTCTAGAAAATTTATAGCTTTAGTTTTCATGATTAGGTGTAGGGTCTGTCTCAAATTACTACTTTTGTGTGGTGTAAGGTAGTGATAAATATTTATTTTACCTTTTTACATGGGTATTCAAGTGTTTCAGCACCAGTTTTTGAAAAGGCTCTATTTTCTCACTGAATGGCTTTAGCACCTTACCACATTATTGACCAAGTATCTATGGGTCTATTTCTGGGTTCTGTACTCTGTTGCATCAACTTATTTGTCTATTCTTTCATCAATACCACACTATCTTGATTTCTATAACTTTAGAGAAAATCTTTAAATCAGTAGACAAGTGGAGTCCTTCAACTTTGCTGTTCTTTTTTAGGTTTACTTTGTCTCTTCTAGTTTCTATGTCAGATAAATTTTAGAATCAACTTGTCTATTTCTTGGAAAAAATGTTTTTTTCTTGCCAACACGTTTGACTATGATTGCATTGATTCTCTAGATGAGTTAGGTGAGAATTGACATCTTAATAATATTCAATATAATAATGATAGCATTAATAATAATATTGAATTTTAAAATTCAAGATGATGGTCTTAGTCAACTTGAGCTGCCATACCAAAGTACCACAGACTGGGTGGCTTAAACAACAGAAATGTGTATTTTTCTCACAGTTCTGGAGGCTAAGTCCACGATTAAGGTGTTGGCTGAAGTCTTTCCTCATGGTCAGCTATGTCTTCACAATGCAGGGAGACAGAACTCTGGTGTCTTTTTCTCTTATAATGAGGCACCAACCCTATTAGATTAAGGCCCCACCCTTATGACCTCAATTAACCTTCATTATTTACTATAGGCTCTATTTCCAAATATAATCTCATTGGATGTTAGGGCTTCAATATACATTTTGGGAGGGCACAATTCAGTGTATAGCAACTATGTTATAGCTCTTCATTTATTTAGGTCTTGTTTAATTTCACTCAGCAATATTTTATAATTTTCAATATAGTAATCTTGCATATCTTTTGTTACATTTATTCCCAAGTATCTCAGGTTTTAATGTTACTTTCAGTGTAATTTAAAATTTGTTTTTCTAGGTTTTTTCCTTCTTCTAAGATTTATATAAATACAGTTGATTTTCATTTATTTCCTTTCTTAAGGAGCATTTTTTTAGGTAGACTTGAAAGAACTTCGTAATGTCTAGTAAATGCAAAGAAAAAGCATTTGTTACAGCCATCACTTTAGAGTTAGGCTGAAGTAGCCACATAGTTCTTAGCTTATAACTCCCAGACACAAGGAATAAACATTGCTGTCTTTCAGTAAAGTAGGCATTCTTCCCTTTCCCCAGAGTAGTAAGTATCACCTCTGACATAATCTCTCAAGATGGCTCCTGTCCAAGATCCTGCTTCTGACACTTAGGACGAGACTGTGTTTTCATCAGTCACACATAGCAGTCTGTGGGCAGCTGTCCAGTACAGTGGTCTAGCTTCTTAACTAAAGACAGTGTCATGGTGCCATGTATTTTGGTGACAGATACAGTTTTTAAGTGGCAGAAAATATATTGAATATAACCATTTAAAACGTTTCTAGTACATATCTATGAATATAAAGTTTCTAGGTAGCCAAGGAATGCAGCTATGCTTTTTTATTGTTCAAATGGATTAAATGCAGATTTGATAAACAGTGAACCACAACAAGGAGAAATTCTAAAAGAGCCCAACAACTTATGGAAATTTAACTCTGCGGTCACAGTATTTCTGATATCCTCACCTTGGACAATTTGGAGACACCTTTGTAGAAGAAAATATATTGTTTATAGGTTGTGTGTGCCTCAAAGACACTTGGCTGAGTGCAGGGGATTTATAAATCTTTAGCTGAAGGAGTAAAATTGTCTATTCCAAACAAGCTTAAAACTTTTGCCACATTCTTTTCTGAAATGTAATCAGGTACTTACATTGCAAAGAAAGACCAAAGTTAGAGCAATCAGGGTTTTCCTAAATAAAGCCCTACGCCTTCCTAGGAGATGTTGAACAGAAACACTGAAAATTCAGCTCTTGATATTCTCATCCATTTGACAGAGGGTCAACATTTCTATTTGGGTGAACTCACCTCATGTCTTCAAATAAAGTGTCCCACTAAATACAGAAGAAGATGCTAATTCTCCTCTTCCTGTCATAAAATAACTACAAGACACACCTAAATATAATCTTCTGTGAAGTAATTCTCAGTGATTTACTTTTCATTATCAGAGTTTGTATTGCTGCTAGATACCTCAGGAAAGACAGAATTGCAATAGGCCATCCATTCAGTCTTGTGATGTTTATTTAGCTTCTTTTAGTTTATCCTCTGGAGAAGACTTTGTTTCTGAAGAGACAGGGGACATAAATCCATCAGTGGGGATTTAGGGCAAATTAGGTTTAATAAACCGCAGAGTTGAAATTTTGCCACTGTACTTTCTAAAAATTCATTCCAATTTGTTAATACAGCATAGATGAGTTTGAGGATGATTGCAGACTTCCCTGTTGAGAGTTGTTTTTTTAAAAAATATATCCTATTGATTCTTTTACAGAGAGGAAGGGAGAGGGACAGAGAGTTAGAAACATCGATGAGAGAGAAACATCGATCAGCTGCCTCCTGCACACCCCCCACTGGGGACGTGCCCACAACCAAGATACTTTCTAAAAATTCATTCCAATTTGTTAATACAGCATAGATGAGTTTGAGGATGATTGCAGACTTCCTGGCGAGAGTTTTACATATGTAAAATCTTGCTAAAGTTAGAAATTAAGTGCACATGTCACAAAGGGTCTTTAACCTCATACGATAATAATACAGTTTTATGGTCTAGTTAAAAATTCTTCTCCCAGTTATTAAGGTTGAAGAATGAATCTTGGACCCAATGAAAACGTGCTTAAAGAGTGAGAAATGTAGCTACTGTTCATATCCCATCAGCAGAGCTGCCATGGGGAAGGCAGAAGATAAAAGTAAGAAAAAGAAAACAAAAAGGCTTCCAACAGACAATTCACACATGTCACAAAAATCCACCCTCCTGTGTCTGAAGTCACACATATGTCTCTGTATTTCTATATTTAGGCTTATCTTTGCAATATCTTTGATTGTAGAAGCTGTAGAGCTTTTTATTCAAATGGGCATTTACAAACGACATGTTCCCATTTGCAACATACATCATTTCTAGTCATCCAGATACCATGAGCTCTTGCTTAGTCCACTAATCCATGTGACTTAGGAATTGTCAGATTAAAGCCTAATTTGATGACTGAAATTCCTTTAAATGTAATTAGAAATACAAGGCACGAGGCAACCATAAGGCAGCTCTAGCTGAGTTAAAACTATCTATACATTCTAAAACTTTTACTCCTTTTCATTTGAATCACTCATGTCTTATATTTAGAAATGTATTTTTTGCCATCAATAATAGAATTACTTTCATGTTGTGCTGAGCTCTCTTAAAAGATAATGTCAACCCTATAGACTTTTATCAAGGTTTTTTGAAGAATGCCACATGACCACTGCAGATGGAAGAAAGCCACACTAGCATTTGCCAATGGATAAATACATTGTGTCTGAGTTTGTATAGTAGTGAAGACACCACTAGCTGACATGGTGCATATATCCCCTTATCTGAGTGGCTAATCTTGAAGGGAGGTAATTTCTCTCTTATGTGAGGTTTAAAATAAGTATTCATGATGAGTGAGGTGGCTCTCTTCCAGGTGGGGGTTCAGAGGGCCAGACTCCTGAGTTTTAAGGTCACCATCCTCACTTGAATTAAGCTGGTGAATGTTGCAAGAATATGATGCATAGCAAGTGGGAGGTTTTTATAAGTGAAGCTGGGAGCTGGCATGCATCACTACTCACATTTCATTGGCTGGAAGTCAATCACATGGGCACACATAGTGCAGGGAAGGTTGGGAACTGTCAGTTTTGTGCCCTGGAAAACAGAGACATGCATATAATTAAAGTTAGCTGTGCTTATTTTTTCATTACATCGAAGTAAATAACTGAACCTCTTTAAGGAAAACTCTGATAAAATGCCTGAGGGTGAGCATTTCTCTATTGGTGGGCATACCCGAATTTAAGTGGTAAGGCTATGTAGTTATGTTCTCTGACTCTCTTAGAAGAAATGCTCCTTAAAGAAAACTCAAGAGACCTAGATGCATAAACTTTGAATTGCTTTTGCCCATCTGCTATTAATTACTTGAGAGATCTTAGGCAAGTCACTTTCTGGGTTTCATTTTCACCCATTGGTAAAATTAGAGTATTAAATTAAATGATTGCTAGGGTTCCATCCAAATGCTAACAGTTTGTAATTTGCTGAACTTGTTGTCTTTTACTATTATATATTTATAATTAGGAGAATGCTAAGGGAATATTTAGTATGTTATTTTTGTTCTATTGTCTATTTCTTTTTAATAACTTGTAGGCCTTTTTTGAGTGGTCAATAAAAGTTTTTGCCTTTTCCCCTCTGTGCACCAAGGTTTTTAGAGATTTACCCACTTTCTAAGTTTTTCACTATTTTTTTGTGGAGCAAAGGTTAACAAAGATATCACTTTTACTGATATCTACTCTTTAAATCACTATAATCTTAGGTTTGCAGGATAATCTGAGTCATGAACTTACTGTCTGTCATCTGTGAGGACAACAAGTGAGGAACTGAACCTGCATCTTTTCATTTCCCAGCTGTCCAATTGCCTCTAGACAATAGATAGAATATTGTTTAATGTTAAAATATTATCCAAACACATCATAGAAAATAGAATTTTTCAGATTGCTTCTCTTTACCCTAATTTCTTATTTTCTTTACTTCCGTGAGTATAGGTATGTGTGTGTGTGTTTAAAATAACCTACACAACTCTTGAATTTCCATCATTCTTAAGCATATTTTTGCAGCCCCAATATTCTCAATAGGAAAATGGAAACTTCTTTTTCACTTTAATTCTTCTATACTTGCCTTATCCTTCCCAATTCTTTACAAAAATCTATGTCCCCATGTTAATACAATTACGTAGGACAAGATCTGGAAACTCTTCCACTGAGTGGCAGAAGACGGTATGTTAGTGTGCTTCATTTTCTTGGTAAGAGAGTATATAATTGTGGCCCATGGGACTTAAAGCATTTTCTGTTTTGCTAGGGGAAGGAAAAACAAAACAAAACAAAAACAAAGCAAAAAACACCACACAAAAACTTAAAGACCTGTTTCCTTTTATAGGATAAATATCAAAATAAGGGGCCAAGGCCTCACCCGTCACAGTCCTCTGAGAGATGATAATTCTTTAATTCCTTATGGGTTTAAGGCAATATGGATCTGGCTAAATACCTGCTTCCACATTATCTGTTTTCATCAGAAAACTTCAAAGCAGTTTACCAGCACAGATTCACTCTCACCACATTTGTAAGAAGGAATATTGTCCTCATTTGCTGATGGGAAAACTGGGGCACTGAGAGTATAAGGGACAAAGTCAGAGCGTGTGGTGGAGCAGAGAATTGTACCCAGGGCTCTGGAGAGCCAGGCTCCTGTTCCAACAACTAGCCACATCCTTTGAGGCTGTGGATGTGGCTCATATGTTTTAAAAGGATGGTTTATTTTGTGTTTAAGGCACAGAGAGACTGCTGAAGAGAAAGAGGGATGAAAAAAATTTAATAAGTCTTATTTGGAAGGTTGAATGATCCATATTGTTAGAACTCAGAACGTCTCTCCCACCTGGAACAACCGAAGACACTGAGAAGCTGTGACACTATTAACAAACAGAGAAATAGGACATGAAAAATATTCATAGTGTAAAGATAAAAATATCTTGGTCTAAACACTAAATTTGAAAATGAAACGATCACAGCTTCTTTTAAATGCTGGACATCTTCATACTGAGTCTCACGATGAAACCGTATTTGGATGCTTTCAACTCCACATATTCTCTGTGCGTCGATCTCTCCATCAGTACAGTCCCGGTGTGATCTTTGTCATTTGGTACTTGATTTGGGCAGGCATGCTTGTGCATTAAGCAAAAACCAAAATATGCCAAGTGTGATGAACTGTTCCAGTTTTGAACACATCAACTCCCGTAAGCTTTGCAACAATAAGACATTAATAATCTGCATATGATGTGAAGCAAATTTTAATAATTGATTAATAGCTCTTTGATGCAAACAGTGATAATAGTGAATGTACATTTTGTTGTTGTGTAGGCAGATAAATCGTGATTCAAATAAAAATTAACCTATAATTAATAAAAACGCACATGCCAAAGTCAAATATTTGTGCCTCCACCACTTAAGGCCAGTGAACATATGAAGCTTGTCAAGTATTTTTTATTTTACTGACAGAAGTAACACTGATATGATGGAGGGGAAAAGTGGTTTTGCCAGGAAAGATTGTGCTTTTTAAAAGTGCCCAATATAATCATGCAAATAAGTAGATTTTGATGAGCCCCAAGCTAAAAAATAGTATGCTGGGCTTAAAAGGAATCAATCCACCTAAAAGAGATGTTCCACTTTGCTTCTGTTAGTTTCTTCTCATTCAAAAGTCTGTGTTGACAAAGTTTTGAATTAGTCTCCTGCAAGGCTGATATTTGTATTCCTTGATTGTGAGAGCACTTAGAGGAATATTAGTTTAGGCCTGGATGACCATGATGAAGCCATGGGGTAGTGAGGCCCATACAAATGTTGGGGACCAGTTAGACTTTAAGGATGTTTATGGAAGTTTTCAAATCCATTGGGAAGGAAGAGGATACAGAACAGAGCTGTAGGATAGATATTGGAAGGATGTATAAAATTATAAACCTTTTAGGAATGGTGTTACTGCCAAATTATATTTTCTCTTTGTTAAATTCTAACAGTTAAATTCTAATAGTCAAGAGGAACTCAATGTAACAATCATAAAAATGATGGGTATTGCAAATTGGCAATGAGTTATGTTGTGGGTTTTGCAATGAAGCGGTTCTCAAAGTGTGGTCCCTGGACATACTAGAAATGCAGTTCCTGAGTCCTACCCCAGACCTACTGAATTCAGGACCTCTGGATGTGGGTACCAGCATTCTATACTTTATCAACCTTCCAGATGGTTCTGACTCACATTGAAGTTTGAGAACCACTGTTATAAGCATCCAGCAGGACTCCTGGGATAACATGACCTTTTGGGAGAGCCAAACCAAATGGAATCATCTTCAGAAGGTTTAAGTCTTGGGGCAGAGATGAAGGATTTATACCTAAGCACTCAGGTAGGGACTTAGGACCAGGTACACTAATTCTAAAAGGTCTTTAAGAAAAATACAAATTTCTATGTTGAGAGCTTGAATTTCCCACCTGGAAATTTTCCTCAATGTACACTCTGGGTATAAGTGGTGGTGAGGCAGGAGCAGCCCTAGCCAAGTTCCCAGAGTATATCCTGCAGAGAAACAAAAGAGGCTCTTGCGATTTTTTTCTTGTTAAGGCAACAATGCAAATCCCGCAACTCAAATTCCTCTTAATTCCCTTTCTAGCTGTTACTGAAACTAGAATTACAAATATGGGTTGGATTCCTTTTGTACTATAGTCAGCTCACTGGATATGTTTGCTTTAGACCAGTGGTTCCCAACCATTTTTTGGCCATGCCCCACCTAAGCATCTATAAAATCCTGATGCTGCCCCTGTGACAAATAATTCTTATTATTAAAAAAGTGAACTCCTATTCACGTGGAGGAAGCCTAAAAGGCTAATAACTTGGTCTAAACAAGTTTCCAAAGAACATGGAATTCATAAAAGAGGAAAATAAAAGGAAGAAAGGACCATTGAAGTACTGAGAAAGAAATCATTAAGAAATTATTTAAAAAAATTAAGTAATATGAAAAAATAGCAAATAAAGTTCCAAAACATGTAATAGAGAACTGAAGTGCATAAATATGTCACAATATATATTTATATACTGTGGCCAAGAAACATAAGAAATACAAAAAATTCACTGTTATTAACTCATTCTCAAATTGCCCCCCTTAAAAATCAACTTGCCCCCCTGTGGGGCATGTGTCCCATGTTGGGAACTACTGGATTAGACAGAGGGAGGTTTAGCAAATAAGATTTTATTTGGAGATCACCAATCCATCAAATATTATAATATTGAACCTAATGTAAAATCTGCGTGTTGTAAAAGTAGATAATTTGTTAAACTAATTTAAAATTACCCTAAAATTATAAACAAATATTGCATCTCTCTCTCCATTAATATACTCAGTGTCATCTTTGTCACTTGTGCAGAAAGATACAGAGATGAGAGATAAATATACAACACAAGGGTGACACTGAAAATACTGGATAATCAGTATGGCTAGGCATCTATGATGCCATGGGAAGGGGACAGTATGGCAGGGCAGAGACGTACAGGGGAATCAGGGAAGTGGTGATTTAACCATGAGCATGAACATTTTGGTGCATATATGTTGTGTTACGGCCCAAACTCAGAAGGAAAAAATGCTATGAGATGAAAAGATTCTATTAATATTGAAATTTCAATGACATAGACCTCTGTGTGGTATCTTGGGTGGGTTCAGAGTGTGGGTTGGATGGTCTTTATGCTTGTTTGACAAGCTCTATTTTGTCTTATCATAGTACTAATTACACTGTATTATAAGTATTTGTTTTTTGCCTTTGTCTTCCACTGGACTGTTAACTTCTAGAGTATAAGGACTCACTATTTCCTTTTTTCCCTTTTCTTTTATTGCCCTAACATCTATGATATCTGATACAGAGTAGACAATTAATAATGTTTCTGAATGAATGAATGATCAATTATAAACTGACTGGATCTGGCTGCTGATTGGCAATAAACAGACAGTAGATGCCTCTGGTCCCATTGTGGGACAAGCTGGCTCCAGGTTCTAGATGAAACAATGAAGAAAAGGAAAGAGATACCTTGGTGTCTCTGTGGGAGACAGAGGCCAGTTACAAAAACCAAGAAGAGAATTAGTTCTTGTAGGAGCTGGGTATCAGAAGCAGCGTCTTATTTGGGGCATCAGGACATTTCAGAAAGGAGTAGGGTTCAGCTCAGACAAAACATGGGACCTGGTAAGAGGAGGCACTGAGTAGGCAAGGAAAAGACAAACAAACAAACAAAAACACCTCTCTTTTCCTTAAATAATTAGTAGAGTTTGCAGGAAAGTTAGGTTTAACTAAGGAATAGTCTAGTGGAGTCACAAAGGACCTTGAGAAAAGAAGTTGTCAGTCCAAGGACAATCTAGGATAGTCACAAGGAATCTTGAACAGAGTCTCTAAAAAGGGTGTTTTAGTTGAAGCTGGAGAGAGTCTGTGTGTGGGCCATTCACCTGCTACTCATTCACCGGTATAACATGGGTTTTGTAAGAAATAGCCCTGTTTGTAACATATTTTGTTATATTACAATCTAGAGGCCCGGTACACGAAAATTGTGCACTCAGCAGGGGTTCCTCAGCCCGGCCTGTGCCCTCTCGCAGTCCAGGAGCCCTCGGGGGATATATGACTGATGGCTTAGGCCTACTCCCTGCGGCTGGCCTAAGCTGTCAGTCAGGGGAACGAGCCTAAACCATCAGTCAGACATCCTTAGCGCTACTGTGGAGGCAAGAGAGACTCTGCCACCGCTGCTGCGCTTGCCAGCTGTGAGCCTGACTTCTGGTTGAACAGTGCTCCACTGTGGGAGTGCACTGACCACCAGGGGGCAGCTCCTGCATTGAGCGTCTGCCCCCTGGTGGTCAGTGCACGTCATAGTGACTGGTTGTTCTGCTGTTCGGTCAATTTGCACATTAGCCTTTTATTATATAGGATAATTGGCTTAAGAGAGGAGTATTAGCAATGACTTTGAGTAGGAGTGACTTGAATATCATAGGCAATTATTGAGTATTGTTGAAAGAATAAATGAATCATGGCAAAGGCTGTGCATCACAAGTCACTGAGAAGAGCCTGAGAATCTTAGGTGGGAGCCCATTTTATCACCATTCAGCCGCCCTAAATGTCCGAGGTGACTAAGTCAAAGCAAACAAAATACCGAAGCCATCAGTCAGCTTTTGATAAGTACAGGAGGCACTTCTTCAACCTTTAGTTTGATAAGACAGAAACTGGCTACTAAGAGAGGTGATGTCCACCATCTACAAATACTTTAAAGAAGAGAAAAGACCTCATAAATTCTGAAGGGTTTTCCTTTTCTAAGCCTGAAGGCAGGACTTGGGTGTACTCCATGGAAATCTGGACAGTTTCTCAGGACTTCTCTATGACTTCTGTCCCTCACCCCCTTCCCTGCAGCCTGACCTTTACTTCTTGCTTTCTCATCCTTCCTTCTCAATATTGGCTGGGTCTCTGACCTTCCTGTTGTCTTCACATCAAGACCTTTTCTTAGCATTTTTCTCCAGACCCTTCCTTGGTGGCTGTATTGGGGAATGTGGCAGCTGGGCTCACTGTGCTCTGACACCAGCCCAGCCGCAGCTCACTAATGAAGCTTGGGAATATATTTCAGTCTGCTTAGCCCAGGACTGGAGGACAACCCAGGTTTGATTTGACAGGTACTGTCCAGAGGGAGCTAGTCTCCCAGGAGGTGGCCTGCTCTAACCAGTTCTAACCACCAACACGGCAGCTTCCCCTAGAAGGAGACATGTACCAACTCTGACAATCACTAAAGGCAAAATGGGATGCATAAGCATGGCATTGTGCAATCAGTTGAGCAGTGGGAACCAAGAGAGTCCTGGGCAACAGGAGATGTTGATTTCAGTGTTCTTTCATTCTCCATCGGTGCCCTAGGCCTCCTCTGCTGTCACTCTCCACTGTTCAGAATTCAATGCCAGGAAGGTAAATTAGTACAGCCACTATGGAAGACAGTGGAAAACCTAAGGAGGTTCCCCAGAAAATTAAAAATAGAACTACCATATGATTCAGCTATCCCACTTCTGGGTATACATCTGAAAGAAATGGTATCACTATTTGAAGAGATCTATGCACCCCCATGTTCACTGCAGAATTATTCACAACAGCCCTTAGAAAACAACCTAAGTGTCCATCAACAGATGACTTAAAGAAAATGTGCACATATAGTATAATAGAATATTATTCAGCTACAATTAGGAAATCCTGAGATTTGTGACAAGATGGATAAACCTTGAGGGCATTGTACTAAGTGAAATACTGTATGATCTCACATATGTGGAATGTAAAAAAAAATAAACTCATTGAACCAGAGAGTAACTTGGTGGTCGCCAGGGCTGAGAGGGTGGGGGAAATGGGAGCCGTTGGTCAAATGGTACAAACTTCCAGTTAAAAGATAACTTCTGGGGATCTAATGCACAGCATGGTGACTACAGTTAACAATACTGTATTTTATCCTGAAAAGTTGCTACGAGAGTAAATCTTAAAAATTCTCACCCCTCCCCCCCCCATACAAATGGTTACTATGTTAGGTGACAACTGTGTTAACTAATTTTAGTGGGATCATGTCTCAATAAATACATGTGTCAAATCATCATATTGTACACCTTAAACTTACACAATATTATATATTAATTATAACTCAATCAAACTGGGGGGAAAGGGAATTTAATGCTTTCCTGTTTCCTTGGGTACATCAGGCCCATTGTTTCTCCCAGCACTTTGGTTTTCCCTATTGTCACAGTGCCTCATGTCTGAAGAGCCCCACTCATCACTCCTCTCCTTCCGCCCCTCATCCAAACCCACCAGTCCTCTCTACACATACCTGCTTTTCAGGTGAATTTCTTTTTGGGGTTCTGAATCGTTTATCTTTGTGTTCCCTACATTATGTTGAGCCTGGACACAGAAGGTACTCAATAAGTGTGTTTGTTAAATTGGGCTTTATTGAACTTACACTGCTGTTCTAGCCCTAGTTTTCATCCCCTCACTCGTTCATTCTGAGATGTCCTGAAAGGTAAGGGGCCACAGAGTCAGGACACTGACGCAGGCCTGGCCCACACTCACTTCCTGCGAAACTTGGGCTAGTCACGCCACCTTTCTGAATTTGTTTGCTGACTGCAACACAAGAATTGTGGCAGTTTTCTGTTACATGTCTCACAATATTGTTAGAATTAAATGAGAGAATATGGGTGAAAGGGTTTTATGAATCAGAAAATGCTGTATATTTAGAGTACTTCCCGTGCTAAAGTCTGTTTGAGTTAATGACTGACAATCATTTAAAATATCATTTCTCTCAGACAACTTGAACACTTGCTTTATGAGAGAGGACACCATTTTAAAATCTAATTCTGTTCAGTGAGAAATTATTCAATGTCTATTAAATACCTAGCAATTTTGTATACATTGTGGAAGTTTTGAAAGAGAAATGATTGCTTTCTGAGAAATTATGACACAATTAGAGGGTACACCTGACTCTGGTGAGTTGCCTTCCTGGAGTTTAATACCTGGTTCTAGATTTTAAATCTACACGTCCTAAACCAGTAAAATTCAAAAAAGAAAACAGCTTTGTTGAGCATTGACCTATGAATGAGGAGGTCATGGTTAGATTCCTGTCAGGGCATATGTCTGGGTTGTGGGCTCGATCCCTAGTATGGGGCATGAGGAGGCAGCTGATCAATGATTCTCTCTCATCATTGATGTTTCTATCTCTCCCTCTCTATTCCTCTCTGAAATCAATAAGTTATATATTAAGAAAAAAAGAAAAAGAAAACAAATTGGGAGACCAAGAGAGTTGTCAATTTTTAACTTGTCTCATCTCTTCAATAGCTTTAAAAATATATTTGGAATTTGTATATATAACATGGAAAACCATAACATCAATAAATATCTATAGCAAGTTAAAACTTGACTCAGTTGAGCTTTATGTAAAACATAGGATGTTACCCTGATCTTTTGCACTTCATTCTGAGCCCCTTTGGGCTTTGTATGGACCCAGGGACTGGGAAACAGAGCTGAGCAGACAGGAGTCAGCCCCCTTTTCTGATACTAATTGTTTTTTCATTAAGTTGGTATGAGACTTTGCACAAGGCCCTGAAACTCCCTAAGCTGCATTCCTCTTTGTAAACCAGAACAGTTGAACTAGAATCTATGCTGTCCAATAAAGTGGCAATTAGTCACTTGTGGCCATTTTAACTTAAATTAATTTAAATTAAAAATGTAATTCCTAAATGGCAATAGCCACATTTAGAATGTCTAGTAACATTTGTGGCTAATGGCGATCATGTTGGACAATGCAGATTTAGATCATATCAAGCATTGCAGAAATTTTATTGGATAGTGCTGAAATAGATGACTCCTACGTTAAAAACAAAATAAAAAATTAAGATTTCAGGATTTCTGTGGGTTATATGTAGGGCCTGCTTAGCTTCAAAGTCACAATGTGACCTGGCCCATAGTGAAGTTTTTCAACTGCCTGTTAAATCTGAATGGTGATGATAGTTCTTATTTACTTCTGATGGATGGCAAGGATACCATTACTGCCTGAGAAGTATTATGATTTTACTCAAAATCCTAGGTAGTTTGGTTAAACCAAAGTCTCATATTAGTCTCTGTGTCTCTATGAGAAGTTTTCCTCCATTTGAATATCCACTTTTCCTAATCCATACCAGTTATTTATTATTATTTTAAAATTTTGGGGGGTCTGAGATTAATCTCCCTTAACATTTTCAAAATCTTATGGGGAAAACTAATCTTAATGATAAGTACATTCTTTTTTTTCCCTTTAATCTACCAGAAAATTGCCAATGTGTTTTAATAGCACTATTTTTATAGAACTGGTGTAAACACTGTTTTGGACTCCATCTGTTGAATCAGTCCCAGCCACTAACAAGTATTGTTGTGAGATGTGCCATCATCAGCAATGTGGATGGGGTACAAACTGAGATGGCTTGGCAACATGCAGTGCCACATAAATTAAGCGATTGTCATTGCCATTAAAGAAAAGTAGCAATGCATTTCCACTCTGTGCAAAATTAAAGATGGGGGTGGGGATGGGTTAATTGCTTTCTGAATCTGAAAGGACAAAATCATGAAAAATATTAAAATGATGTCTAAATTTCCAAGGTTAAAAGTACCATGAAAGAAACAAATATGTGAGAGGAAGAAACAGAAAGAAGTCAGTGTTCACTAAAAATGACTCAATAAACTCTATCATCAAATTAAAGTCAACTTCTGTATGACAAAGCCTTCTTAAACTTTATCTCTCTCAGAGTAAGGAGAAACTACAGAGCCCAACACTATTCTCATTCTCATCTTAAAGTAAATAAAATTAAAGGAGTAAAGTCTGAATATACCTGGTTATTATAAACTAGAGGCTCGATGCACAAAATTCATGCAAGGGCCTCGGCCCTCACAGCCCCGGCTTCAGTTGTTCTGCTGTTTGGTCTAATTAGCATATTAGCTCTTTATTATATAGGACTAGAGGCCTGGAGCACGAAATTCATGCATGGGGTTGGGGGGAAGGGTCCCCTCAGCCCAGCCTGTACCCTCTCCAATCCAGGACCCCTCGGGGGATATCCGACTGCCAGTTTAGGCCCAATAACTGGCAGTCAGACATCCCTCTCACAATCCTGGACTGCTGTCTCCTAACTGCTCACCTGCCTACTGGCCTGATCGCCCCTCACTGCCTCCCATGCCGGCCTGGTTGCCACTAACTGCCCCCCTGCTGGTCTGATCACCCCTAACTGCCTCTGCCTGCTGGCCTGATCA